>NC_048429.1:3348660-3424645 GCF_013103735.1 Etheostoma cragini
GTGTGTGTGTGTGTGTGTGTGTGTGTGTGTGTGTGTGTGTGTGTGTGTGTGTGTGTGTGTGTGCGTGCGTGCGTGAATGGGTGAGACCGAGGCTGGACTTTGCACTAACTCCCACTCATGCCCTAAGGTGTACTTTACAAGGGGGAGCGGGAGCAGGGTCAAGGTTTTCTTGTCATCAACCGTAACTAAAGCATAATGTTTTCAATCATAGATTCCACTGAAGACCCCACAACTAACAATACATTTATCCTGCTGGCAGCTATTTATTTCCAAATAAGTGAGATAATCTTATATTCACATTTAAAATCTAGTCAGACATGTTTTGAGTATGGTTTACATTTTGTAGTAATAGGAAGACAGATAGATAGATAGATAGATAGATAGATAGATAGATAGATAGATAGATAGATAGATAGATAGATAGATAGATAGATAGATAGATAGATAGATAGATAGATAGATAGATAGATAGATAGTGCCTGACCTGTGCTTTTCAGTCAAAACAGTTACAATATCTGCTTTAAAAAAGGCTACATGTATATGTGTATATATACACACACACGCACACATAATTACTTAATTTCTAGTGGATTAATTTCAGTGTTGGTCTTTCCATTTATTTGTTGATGATAATTTTAAAAAGAACACCATTTTTTTAATTATTAAAATGATGTCAGTCTAATCCTTTAAATAAACAATTTGAGACATGTCTACATTTTTACTGCGTCCTTTACACTTTTAGGCATTTGGGAGATTTTTTTACGGCAGGACTAACCCTAACCCCAGAAAAAGCACAGGTGTTGTAATTACCCAGAACTGCACCACCTACATGTACTCTCATGACTCTCTCATGACACGCCACACACCTCTCTGTATTTCTCAGTATGGCTATGGTCAGAAGATTGTGGCGTCCAGTGACTTTCCTGTGCACAGGACGCACTTTTCTTGCAGGGAGACGTCCAAATGCCTGTCGGGAAAAAGGATTGTTTCCTAATAAAAATGATTTGATCCCCACGAATAGGGACCAACCTAAGACAAAAGAAAAAATGAGACCTCACTGGTGGTCACGAGGATGGACAAGTGAACCCTGAGAGTTACGGTCCACAAAACAACAGCACAGAGGTTTGAGACCAAATTCAAACAATCTGGACAGCTTTAGCGGGACTTTTCTTCCCATCTAGCTCCGATTTTATCCCTCTTGTGTGCAGGAACACACATGGGAAGAGGCCAGAACTGGGACGTGGGTATTTTTACAGCCAAAATGATAAGAAGCAGGCTTAAAAAATAAAAGACCCAAGGCTCCGACTCTGACCCATTAAGCACAGCTAACATTTGGAGAATTAGAGATAAAAATGGAAGCCTGGATCATCAAGGATCTCACACTCCAGTCCATGCATGGGGAGGAAGTTGGGCATGAATGATGCAAGAAGAGAAGAAGGGGAGGAAAAAAGTAAAAGACAGTGTTGTAAAAGGGAGGGGATGGAGGATCAAAGAAGTGGACTTGATGGACTATGAATACACATGAGGGATATGACAGAGTGAAGATGGATGAGGAAAGCGAGCCAACATGGAGTGTGCCTGGACTTCAAGACGACCCTCTTTAGCCTCTTCCTGGTGCCCTGCTGGCATCACTAGCAGCAGCTTCAGCATACTGCCGCATCAGCACTTATGAAGGCTGGGAGAGATTATGTGCTCCATTTTGCAGAGGATGAATCAGACAATAGCTATAAGCTAATGTGAACAAACAGACATGCAACAACCATTCATTGAACTCAAACTAAAAGGGCCACTCAGGCTTATTGTCATCTTTCAAAACATGTCCGGCTCATTCTTCTTAATTAATTTCAGTGGAAGAGACCATGCCTGCCTCCATTCCCTAACCAAAGTCTCTACTGTTTTCTAAATAAAGACGAGAGAGGTTTGTTGCACACTAAAATTCTGACTCAAGCAGAAGCCAAAAGCCCTTTCCATTGTCTGCTTGCTGATCTTGCACTGATGACAGTAACAGGGCTGACTCACAAGACAGACAGCCTACATGAAAAGGAACAATGCCCCCTATTGGATATGAAACACTATTACAGACACGTGTGTGCTGAACTGTTTTATGTCTGTGGTGCTGAAGCTTACATTGAGATGACTTTCTTCTTCTTCTTCTTCTTCTTCCTCCTCCCAGCAATCCCCCCGAGGTAAAAGTGATGTAACAGTGAATCTCCTCATTTAACAGCTCCACATCCCTGAAACTAGAAAGTCAATTAATGTCTCAACTACCTAAACACGAATGAGAGAAGTAGTAGCAATAGCACAAATACTATTAGAAGTAAAAGGAATGCATTAAAATAGTTTTTAAGTGAAAGTATAAAAGCGTTAGCGTCAAAATACAATACCAAATCGTTTCGCAAAACAAAGCGTTCAGGTTACCTAGCTACTACGTTCTTCGCCTTGTTTAGCTTTTAGCATGCTAACATTTGCTAATTAGCACTGAACGCTAAGTACAGTTGATGTTGATGAGAATGCCATAAGGTTTTGCAGATATTTGGTCATAAACTAATTTTGACCTGATGATGGCGCTAAATGAAAGCCTCAGGATTACCGAAGTTATTTGTTTGTTCGCTAATCTGCGTTTCCTAGGATGGCCAAGCCATGACCTGCCCTACTCTGTCTCTGATTGGCTAGTACTCGTCGGTTGGATCGGTTAGGTCCAGGAATGAGGAGTGATTGGTTATGAGAACACAAGGGTACGCCAATCAGGGGCATAGTATGGCAGAGAAGGGCCGGTCATGCCTTACAATCCTAGGAAACGCAAATACCAAAGTGTAACAGCCCTTGGAAATGTACATTCAATTTATTTTGGATACATAACACACACAAATGAGATTAAAGTTCCCCTCCAGATACTTTTGTAAAGACATTTACACATTTAAATGAAAAAAATGTCTAACTACTCCTTTATGCAGATAAAGTGCCAGTTTAATAGAGCTAGGTAATACTAGTCTGAACAGTAGTTCTGCAATAAAACCTCCCTTCATGAAATTTATAATGTTCAGGATTTGTTCAAGTTGTTTTAAAACAATGTTGTTTTAACTTTTCTAGTTCTGTTATTTACTCCAACATCATTGATATAAACTGGTTGGACAAAATAGTATGGACACCTAATGTTAATTTAACAACACTACAAACTACATCTTCCCAACATTACCATATAGTTAAATTCTTTTAAACAGGTCCAAATCTAAACCTTTATAAAAGTAGGATTAAGTATTAGACAGCATATGTTTTATCTCAGCGTACCTGATTCTACATAAATTAACAGGTAAAAAATGGCTCAAATATCTACAGGTACCTATTTTCAAAAAGTGGAAATAAACAAGCATCCAAACCTCTTTTTCTGCTCCTAGTTGTCTCCTAGAGTTGTTATGAGTGTGCGTTGTGTGTTGTTGTCACTTAACACATTCTGACAGGTCAGCTCTGGAGAATCTCTGCACACCTCAGTGTGAAATGCTGCATGCTGCAACTTTCCTTCGGCTCAGCATAATCCTGCAGCGATTAACTCGTAACAGGCACAAAGTGCCGTAAGCCCACGGTTACACAGTCTCTGCTAACAAGTGTGTTGTTGCTACTTCCCCACCCGACTGGGGCTTAAACAATTAGTCCATTAGTAGCCAGATATTTTGATAAACTCAATGAATTGTTTCAGTTGTTCACAAAAAGGTCAAACATTCAACATTCAAACATTCCCTGATTACAACTTTGATGCTATTGTTTATCAAATCTGATAGAAAAGGTAATTTCTCCTTGTTACCTTTGGCACCTGGTAAATGATAATATATGTATATGATTTAATATACATGATATTGCTAGTTAGTCACAGCCTTATAGTCAACTAGCTCAAGCTCAAGTAAGGTCGAACCAAATGTGAAAAAAACAACTTGGTAACACCAACTGACATAACTATATACTATATATATAACACAGGCTTTGTCAGGGGGTTTATGAAGGTACAAAACCTGAAAGGCAGACGTTTTATCACAGGAATGCAGTGTGAAGATATTAAAAAAAATTCCCTAACCCTGAATAATAATGATTTAATAACCCATTTTGAGTTTCTTTTAACACAAAGTCCCGTAAATTTATCTGGGCAGTCCACTTAGCATTAGAGTTTTCTTTGAGTTCTAACAGTGACAAATACCCTTAAAAAACATGCATGGAAATGCTGTTCAAGTGAAAGGGGATTTAAAATTATGAGAGAGAAGCAAAACATATAGTACATCCTCCTCCAGCTCTTCATTGAAGCTTTCTAAAGAGAGTTTTCAATGGCTGCACCACTCCCATCACAAATGTCTGTTTAGAGATTTTATTTAGGACATGTTGGCAGGATGCCATAATTTACAAATATGCAGTAAAGCAGTTCACTGAGCTCCAGCTTTGGGTGGAACCCACTCGTGGATCTTCTTGCGGGTGGTGGAGTAGGGCACGTATTGCTGTGAGCTGCCACTCACGTTGAACTGGTGGACCTCAGCCAGGAACTTCTTTGGCTCTGGTGGGTGTGTGGTGGGGGGGTCGTCTGTCATACAGTGCAGCCAGCGGTGCCTGAAGAGTGGAAAGAATGAAGGTAGCTGGCTTACATAACGGCGCCAGGACAGTACAGTTGAACGGTGCACCACAACAGCAAAAACAGGTCATGTTCAAGTCATTTTTCAAAAACTGAGCCTCAGTTGAACTCATATTATTGCATTATCATAATGTATATATAAAAGACAACTAATATACATACACAGTATATACTGTATTTTTTTTTTTTAGTTCTACTAGGATCTAAAAAACATGTGTTTAAGGTGAATAGTATGCATTCCAAATTTTGCCCAGAAAACATTAAGAGTTTTAGCCCAAATGTAAATGGCCTATTTTTACAGTGCTTGGCATGGGGAACTTTCCATAAAATCATCTCAATGCATATTAAACCAGCTATTAGGCTAACTGAAAAAAAACATGCTAATCTCTAGGTATGGTGAAGGGTACGTGATGATATGGGGTTATTCTAATACCAAAGGCCAAGGGAACTTTATCAGGATGCATAGTATTCTGGATCCATGAAATAACTGGCCTTTAAAATTAAAATATGCCTGCTTCTATGGGAATTTAACATAGGGGTGTCTATACTCATGCCCCTTGAGTTTTAAGGAAGCACATTTATTTATTTACAATACATTATTCATTCACAAAGAAAACTGCTGTCCTTAAAGGTTGGATTTTTCCTATCTGTGTTTTTAATTAAGGCATTAAGACACACATTCATACACTGCCGAAGCTGCCGTGCCACCTGCTCATCAAATAAACACTCACACACACATTTACACTCCGACGGCGCAGCATCGGGGGCAACTTCACTGAACTTCAGGTTCAGTGTCTTGCACAAGGACACTTTAACATGTGACTGGACGAGGGTCAAACAACCTTCCGATTGGCAGCTGACAGCTCTACCACTGAGCCACCGCTGCCCCCAAGTCGTACCATTCAGCTGGAACCATGCTGCCGTCCACCTCCCACATGGTGTTCTTTCCGTTCATTTCTGTGGTGTAGATCACCCACCGGTGACGTCCTGAAAAAAACATTTTTTAACACAGACAACACGTGTCACTATGAAGCAGCATTTGTTTGCAACATATTTGGTATAAGACAACACCCAAATCTGCTAAATCCTCCTGAATACCACCATATGTTTGATGCAAATGTAATGCGCTTGCCCATTGGGAGAAACTCAACTCACCAAAGAAGTAGTGCTTCCTGTCCTCATAGTATTTGTTTCCATATTTATCCACGCCAACCAGGGGTCCTGTCTTCACATCATTCACCCTGCCAATGAAATCATGATAGTCAGGTTGTCCACTTTTGTAGAGAGTTACAGCACACTTCAACAAGGACACACACACACACACACACACACACACACACACACACACACACACACACACACACACACACACACACACACAGGTCTGCGTTACAAAAAGTAATCTTTTCCAACATTGGCCTTTGCAAAAAACAGACACAATCAACCAATTGCAGAAGCTAAGATCTTGCTCAACTAAACAATGCTTGGTATGGTTAGTGAGTAACTTGTGAGCCGAATTTATCAGTAACGTTAGATCCTTAAGTTTTCTTCAGTCGTGATCTTTGTTGTGATAGTAAAGATAGGAGAGAACAAGTGCTGCAGAACCTAAACTTAAATTGTGACATTTTTGAATGGAGTTTGGCGCAACATTCCTTTTATACACCAGCTAGTAAAGTATCAAACGTTTCACAGCTATATATATATAGATAGATAGATAGATAGATAGATAGTTAGCAGTGTCAACATGCTAACTCTGCTCTCAACAGAAACCCCAAGGGTCACACATGTTTATAAAGCTCTCACAGTCGTCAGCAGAGGGTCATTATAGACAATACAACCTGTGAGATAAACTGACCTGAAAAATTGAGTTAGAAAACCTCGGACTCCACCGTGACCTCTTATTTGCCCCAAAGCCCTTCGGACGATATTCGCATACTCCGCCATCTTGCGACGGAAGAATTACCGAGACGGACTGTTGTGCACTAAAAACAGGCCCGAGTATCACCAACCAGCCTGTCAACATTTAGTTCCACACACAGATAAAAAGGTGTGTATGGTAACTTATAATATTAATAATATAACTCATACTATTATAACACATAAGTTATTATTTAAAAACTAATTTAATGTTCAACACTATATTAAGTTGAAGACCATAATAATATTGCCCTGCAGGACAATAAAATATATATTATCTCTTATGTATTGTATATCTCACAGCCAATTGACTTCACGCACAGAAGACACACTGACAATTAAAATACAGGTAAAATATAGCTGAAATATAAAAATCCCAAAACCCAGAAGAAAAACATAAGAAAATGCGCTGGTGCGCGCGCGCACACACACACACACACACACACACACACACAAAAATAGATGCATAAAAGGTGAACAATTACCATTACAAATGCCTAGATATTAAAAGTTGTCAAACTATAGTGAAGCAGCCTTTTGTAATATGTTTCCGTATAATTTGAAATTATTCACACATCAAACATGAATGAATGGTAAATGAAAAAATAAATCAGAAAATTGAGAAAGCAATCCTTGAGTATTCAGCGTGTTGCTTGAAGACACTTCAGCAGCAGCAGAGCCGTGATGTTTCCTGACAAAGACATTTTAAACAAAGGACAGTTTCTCAACGGGCTCCATCCCTCTCCTGCCTAAGAGGATGGATCTAACATTGAGTGTTGCAGCTCAGGGAGACGCTTTCAGGGGAAATGGAGGATAAAGTAAAAGTCAGAGCTCTGGCATCATGACTCACTCATAAAAAAAACAGTCTTATCACACAAACCAGTGCTTTGATCGCCTGCTCCAAGAGAGACCCAGACGATAGATGCAAATGACAAACAGTTGAACTGCTTCCTCCCACATGCTTTTGTCTGCACTCTGCAATTGTGTAGTGACGGTGGTTTGTACAGCTCTCTGCTTTTCATCCTCTGAAGGAACAAAACAGGACGTTAATACAGGACAAGATGTATATTTATATATATTTTATTAAAAACTGTTGCCTGACAGTTTATAATCATTGTCTATGGGAGTATCTAACTCTGATAGAGTAGATGTTTACAAATGGTCACTGTTAATATACAATCATCAAGAAATACATGCTTACTAGCTCCTGACTAGCGGATGTATAGCTCACTATCACAATTCCGAAAGAGTCACACATTGTATGATGAAATCAGCCAATGAGCTAAAATGACAGAATTATCCCAGGGTAGGGTTATAACAGGGTAGTGCAACTTATGGTAACGGTACTTTAATGTCACATACACATACATGTGACGAAATTCATTCTCTGCATCTAAGCCATCCCTCAAGGGAGGAGTGGATGAGCCATTTACAGCGCCCCGGGTCCAACTCAGATCTGTTGACGGTGGGAGCACCCGGAGGAAACCCACTCAAACATGGGGACAACATACAAACTCCACCCAGAAAGGCCCGGAAACAACCAGGATTCAAACCCAGGACCTTCTTTCTGGGAGGCAACGGTGCTGGCCATTGGGGCCCAATGCAGCTATGTCAACCTAACCAAGAAGAAACAAAACTTAAAGTAGTTCTTTTAACTACAAACCTCAAGTACCCTGGCTAGACAGTGAGTAGTCATGCTAACTGGATGCTTAATTATAATGTCATTATTTGGTGAAGAATGTCAAACAGAGCATCTATATTATTACAGTTCATCTCAAAACAGGAGATATACTGTACGGCACAGTTTCTGCAAAATTAAAAAAAAAAATCTTCCTTTTGAGCATTTCCTTAGAAATATAGTTCATGCATACTTTCCACAGTATTTGGCCATAAAAAAATCCCCTTTTTAATTTAAAAGGATAATTGTTGGAAACATATTTCCTAACAAACCCTGACCTCCAGCCTGTGCTTTACAAACAATACATTTTCCTATTTTATAAATATTAGCTTTTGGCTTTGATATAAAAAAAGGTAAATGTTTCTCTTTTATGTCTATACACCGTTTTACCCAATAACCATATCTAATGTGCCTAGGCAAAAAAGACATACATTTTAATTGTATAAAAAATATCTACATTATTTATGACATTTCCAGTTTTTTTCCAGGATGCTGTTTCTTTGCACCATCACTTAAATGTTTTTTATGTAAAATTTCAAAATACAGGTGTAACCAGAGACCAGAGAGATCAACCTAGAGAGCAGACTATCAACTTCCTGTTTCTTTGTAGAAGCTGGATTTTCACAGTAAAATCCCACCTTGTTACAACATTAAACCCTTGAAAACACATCAATGAGACTTTGCATCCATGATACAGATTTTTTTTTCAAATTCTACGTTTACATTCTGCTTTGACCAAATGACACAGTAGGTTTCATTAAATCACTAAGAAGGCAGGCTCTTGTTTATATTTTGTCTCACACAAAAAGTAGCTCCTTCATCCATTTACAGTTAAAAATAATTTCCAGACTTCCTAGGATTTCCGAGGGCTTTAAATATTCCTGACAACTGTTCTGTCTCACGTCCACACACAAGCACGCACACACACACACACTCCTGGACTTGACCTTTGACCCACAGCTGTGACAAACAACTAACTCTGACCTCGGCTAAGCATCCGTAACGTTAGCTGTTGTTGGTAGAAAATATTTTAAGAGAAAAAGAACCCAGTTCTTTGAGGGAAAAGCAGTCTGGTTTCCCACGTGCAGTAAATGTGGCGTTCTGCAGTGGGTTTCTGTTGAACAGTCCATCGGGACTCCTTCCTGAGCTGGTGACCCCTGACCTAAGATAGATCGGGGGTTGTACGTTGTCTATCTACTGGCTCCGGGGCTGTGATGCGACTCCACTGCTGTAAAACCAAATCACTGTTCAAGAATCATTGCCTCTTGGAAGGCTTCAATCCATCTAAAAGATAAAAAATACACAACAGAACATTAGCTACAAATTGAAACAAACACATTCAAATGAACAGTATTATACCTTTACTAGATAACTTCATTTAAAGTTATAGTGGTATAATATATTAATATATTATAATATCAAGAGTTTCATAAAAGAAACCATAATGAATCATTTTTTATCGTTATAATAAAATCGTTATAAACTTTCTTTAGCAATTTTCATTTAATGTACTATATATGCATATATGTGAGAGATACATTTTAGTGTCATTACATTTGTTTCCACAGAGTGCATTATGTGTGCCTCCTGAAAAGATATATATTTACTGCACATTCAACCAAAAAACATTGCAGAACACATAGTAATTATGGTCTATGTATGGTAGTTTTTTATTTTTTATTTTAAGAAGAATTTTTTTTGACAGTGGATCCGTCTTAAATACTGCAGGGAGTAATGGAACAAGAGGCTGCACACACCTGCAACTCCTCATCAAGGTAAGCAGCTTTACTGTGTCCTACCCTGGCTGTGAGCAGGATGTAATCAAATCGCGGCTATAACTTTTATTGACTTCTTTATTGAAACAATGTGTGTTTGTTTGGATGCACTGTAAACGGGAAACACCGGCTGTGTTTCTGACAATGTAGCTGCTCATCGAGTGTTGGCTGTTGTATTAAACTGCACCTGCTTTTACCCTGATAACCAGTGGGGTCGCCAAATCAACCACGACTAAAATCTTACAGGATTGCAAATTGAAGGCACTGTCTTCCATTAAAATTCAAATACCTTTGTGCGGTGGGGATGTCGTCAGCTTTAAAGATGTAAAACAGCGTATTTTTGTGATACAGCTTAAACTGTAGCTTCTGAGCCGGCCCGTTCTTTTCCTCTCTCAGGAAGAAACCGAGCAACGGCTGACTCTCCAAAGCTGCAACATCCTGGAGAGAGAAATAATGACTCAGCCAAAAAGGTATAAAAGCTATACAGAGTTAAGTAAAACCAAACAATCAACAGTGGGAGTACCTCGCTGGCAGCGTAGGTGTACAGGACTTTATTCTTGATGACAAACCAAAGCCTCTTCCACTGCTTTTTGTTGCCTTTTGACCTGTTTAAGTAACCGCTCATGGAGGAGTTCTCAGTGTTGGCGGACACCTGGAAAAACAGCATGAGAAAAACAAATAACCTCACATGCTCGCTACACATAAGATACTAAATATGAACCCAAAACCTACTAAGGCCATGTTTAATTTATGTTCCTTGCCTCTTTTAGTGCAGCAGGAATCTTCTTCTGTTTTCTAGTGAAGGAGAAAGCTCCAGATTTGATAGGAGAAACAGATGTTGAGGCACAGCGGTCACCTTAAAAAAAAAAAAAAAAAGTAAATTGACCATAACCATTTGATTCCATCACAAGTAAATATAAGTCTAGTGGTATTCTATATTTTTTTTTTATTGTCAGTATCATCAACAAATCCCAGGAAAAGACCAAAACAAACAACCTTGCTAGTAGATACATAAATTTCTTTTCTTTTTTTTCTTCTTTTTTTAAATATAATGAAACTGAAATCCATCTTTACTTACTATTCTCCTGCAGTTTAACAAAGCAGTGATCACACACACGTGCCGGCTGGTTCTTCAAGTACTCTAGGTAGTACTTGTTGGCAGAGCAGGCCTGGCACACCACCTGTCAGACACATGTGTAACTGCGATGAGAAGGCGGTGAATGAAACAATGTGTTGTAGGAGTAGGGGTAGTCAGAGTGGTACAGACCCGGCCGCAGGCGCGACAGTGATGCCTCCTCCAGGTGAGGGTGAACTCGCAGGTGCAGATCATACACATGGTGGCCCTCAGGTCTGGGATCCAGATGGGAGCCTTTGAGCCCAATGGAGCCCCGGTGTCCACAACACACTCTGCCTGAGTCAAGACAGATCGAGGGTTAAAATGCACACATTCAGGGCTCATTTAGAGCTAGTCTATATCCATGATGTTTAGGGTTGGACATTGATTGTTGGTGCTAAAGCGGTACCTGAACCATTACTAAAACAACAACAAAAGGGTAAGTAGGTAATATGGTATTTTACAATAACTTTGAATGCACCACGAGGCTTCCTAGTTTACTTCCTAGTGAACTCACCGTCTGTGTTGTTTTTCCGTAAACGGCAGCTGCACACTGCTTAACGCACCACTGTTGGAATCTTTTACAGTGAATTACAGACACTCTTTACACCGTTCAGCTGTTAGTATTTTAACGTGTTTAATCCAGCTGTTAGCCAACGGTAGGCTAACGTTTCCCATCGTCCAGTGATGTGTTAACTAGCGTCACATGCAACGATGCTTCTGTTTTGTGTAACATCTGTTTCAGAGCATCTAAAAATAATTTTAATTGACACTGCATTGAGGCAACGAAATCTGCGTTCATCTGCGGATTCAGTCCGGTAGATACTGGTTGTTTAGGCAACAGTACCATTAGCACCGGGTTTCGGTACCCAACCCTAGTGGTGTTCCACGTCTGGGATTGCTCTGGTGCTGCAGGATATTCCGCTGGATGCGTGTCTTTTTGCCGAGGTCAACAAACAACCTTTGAACGTACACATTCCACCTAAAACGAGTTCCTTCCCGAGGCTATTTTACAGCAGAACTTAGTGAACTTAGAACCCGCACATGACAGTTGTGATTGGTTTAAAAACATGCCAATAACCCCGAGCACGTTTCTCTCCCATCCCAGAATGCTGTGTAGACTAGCCAGACCCTCCTCCGCAGCGCTGTGGATGAAGGTCTGGCAATGTGAGACTAGTTCAGAACATACACCCACACAGATTTTTTTGTTTTACCTCCTCTTGACTTCGACTTGATATGAAGGTTATTTTCTTCTTTGTGTAGTCGTCTATGGCCTTAGCGATGGCCTCCAGCCACTCGTCTCTCTCTGTAGCTGAGCTGAAAAGCCCAAAATACATCCAAACTCTCAGCTACATTGAACACAACCAGTTACATTTAAAGCTCATTATGTGCAGAATCTGATGAAGACTGCTGACCTGGCAGACAGGATGAAAGAGCGTTCAACACTTTCAATGTTTAGCTCATTCTGATAGGCCTCCTGGCTGGGTTTACTCACCTGGAAAATTACACCAGAAATGCATTATTAACCACCACATATTGTGCACCATGTCAAATGTATGAGCAATCTTCAAACTGTTGCTAAAATCACAGCCTCAATAATTCACTAGACCCAAAGTTTATGGATGGATTAACACAAAAAATGCATTACGGAAGCAAATTTAAAAAAATAAATAAAGAACAACCTTAAACATGAGAACAAAGAGACAACATAGTCTGTAAAAATAGGAATAATCAGTGTAAATTGAGGAAGTTAGTATATAAATTAAATTTAAAGTAAAGGATTTAAATAAAAAATGAGTGGGGCACCATTACAGTGTGCTGTGTTTGCAGTGCATTTCTAACCTTCATCCCAGCCAGAGAGAGGACACTGTTGAGTTTATACTGGCCAGACTGGACCGGAGTGGTGTACATGAGAGCATCATTAAACTGAAGAAAACACAGACACAATAAGTAAAACATACAGACAGATAATGCAAACATATATTTAAACTTAAACTCCATTTTGAGAGTAAAGACAGGTGAGAGAAATGTGCAAGCTAAATGTAAACTGGAGTCACAAACAATGTTTCATGCATTGCTCACCAGAAAGAACACTCGTGGCTGCATGACTTTCCTGGACAGCTTCATTAGAGTGCCCTCCTTCAGAAACACCTGCAAATATCAACAGGGTTGGTCTCAATGGGTTACATTTAACCCTTGTGTTGTACTCCCGGGTCAAAAACGGACAAAGATTTTTGTCCCTTTTTCAGACTTTTTTTTAGTTTTCACAAACTTCACCTTACTACCACTAGTTTTACACTACTTTTTTGAATGTTTGGCGGTATCAGGGTTGTAGATTAATGTGCAGTACATTGTTATTATCAGTTAAGGGACCTGTTGAGTTGTAGTATTTATTTACTTAAATATATATTCAAATGTGTTTTAAAGTCTTGTTTGGTATTTAATGTGAATTTCTGTGCAGATAAAATATCCTATGACTAGTATTTGTTACAGAGCTAATTTGAAATATCAGCAACACTGGTATTCGGCAGTCTTATGGGAGAATTTGCACCTGTGTGATAATTCTCCCACCCTGGCAAAACTAACTGGGGTATGAACTTTGGTTTGGGGGGTTACATGTTGCCCCTGGCAACATTTCTGAGACTTACCCTGCCTGGCTGAACAATCTCATGGTGACCATTGAGACTGTACTGAATCTGCATCAACTTCTGAAAGTTATCCTGAAAAACAACATCAGAGAGGTGAGGAGAAACCCAAGGCTCAGGTAGACCACATTTAAAGCATTTTGCGGAATAAGGTCTTACCCCTTGTTTCATAATATCATTTGCATGGTTGGCCACTTCTTTCACTATGCTGAGGGCAGCTGCACGGATAGCAAAAATAAAACATTAGTGTTTTGGCATACGTTCACTTTGTTAACAGCGCAAATTGATGTCCTGGTAGACACTAATAGCGAGTACTGTCTAACCTTGTGTGTCTTTATAATCCTCAGAGTCCTCTGGGAGGTTCTTCAGATAATCTGGAAAAGAGGATACAATTCATTTTGAGCAAAAAAGGTGGATAGTGTGCACCAGCTGGGTAAAGGTGCAGGATAAACAGCACCGCAATATAGGAAAAGGAGAGGCTGATCCCAGATGTATTTTGCAATACGTTTTGCCCTGCAGGGCAAAGATCCACCTACATTTGGACATTGTGCAGAATATGAATTATAAGAAACAAATAATGTTTTTTTTTACATGTTGGCACCAGTTTGAGATTTAACATCCTTTATACCTTCTTTGATGTTTTAACAAGTGTGTTATGCCAAATATGTTATGACAGTTCCTCATTCACCTTAAAAAAATATTTTTTTGCAATTTGTTCTACAGAACGCCCTAGTAGGGGGGTTGGGTTAGGACCCGGAGGTTTACTGGTTCAAGTCCCCATACTGACTAAAGTATGGTGGTGGACTGGTAGCTGGAGAGGCCAAGGTGCTCTTGAGCAAGGCACTGAACCCAAAAACCTTTTATGGGCAGCCCCCATATTCTCCATTAGTGCTTGTGTATGTACTGAGCATGTGTGTGTATTTCAGGCCTGTGTGTAATGTGTATAATAATAAAAACAGAGTAAAAAAACTTGTGATTGTGGGATTAATACAGTATAAATTATGATTATTATTATAATACTGTTACTGTCCACTGGGTGCCAGTATGGTTCCACAACAAAGAAAGAAGTGACTCTAGACCTAAGATCCATTCACATGTGATCAATAAAGGAGTGCCCTGATTCAATAAACCCTTTGACCTTTGCACAGGATTGTTGAACAGATAACAGCAGGGAGTGGATGTGTGTCATGGTGTTGGTACCTGTGAGCAGCAGCTGGTACTGAGGGATCCTCTGCACAGGCTTCAGCAGGTAGTGTTTCAGAGCCAGGCTGGCACATCTTGGACTCGTCTGAGACAAAACAGACAGACATTGACGCAACAGCTGGAGATACTGTACGTGTATAGTGTTTTGATGGCTGCTACACGCATCTGGATTAAAGTTGTAGACAGCTGAACTATATTATTTTTAACTATCTGTAGTTACCAGGAAGGCATAAAGAATTGTTCTAATAACATAAAATAAACAATCCCCATTAGAAACCTGCTGGAAAAAGTGCTGATGTGCTTTAGTCTACCCAGTGATTAGATGTTTGGAAGAAAATGACAAAAAAGCCTGATGAAAAGTTAACTGAGATACCAGGAAAAATAGATTTTCTTGTTACAGCTTTATAAAATGAAGAAGAAGAAAAGACTTGGTTACATTTTTGTCAATTAATTTATAACTTTCCAAACAATAAGATAATTCAATAGTGGAAATATTTTTTAGCTGGAGCCAAGAGTAATAATGCAATAACAATAAGAAAAGGAATGATATTCCAACCTTTACTGCAGGAAAACACATAATACACACAATAAAAACAAACACACACCCCTTTTTCTAGCTTTACCTCAAACTCTCTGACAACAGAGGCAAATGCAGTGTTTTTCCTGCATTGTTCGTCTAACAGAGCCACATTGTTGTCAAACTGCCGGATATAGGTGGAGTACATCTTCAGGTAAGGACCCTTCTGGACAAAGATGTCCGCTAGTCTCTGGTGGTCGCTCCTGTAACCAAACAGTCATAAACAGCTCCCTTCAGTAACATTGCTAAAAGAAGAGTCCAGTAGAGCAGCAGCATGAGAGAATGAGGAGGAAATTATCGGAGAAGTTGTAAACAAACCATTCAGTTACACACAAAGTAGGTGAAACACTTACTATTTACGGTATTTGAAAGAAAACAAATAATAGTGAAAGTGCCCACACTGTCCATTAAAATTGATAATCACATTGTGAAACTGCACAGAGATACAGCAAGTCAATATGAAAACCGCTCTGCAAAATGGAACAACTGACTTATACAACAGATTTTTGGGTGTCAACTTTAGCTTTCATCTTTGTTTAAAATACTTTTTAAGTGGTTTTTAAAAGTTGTACTCCTGCTCAGAGTACTTACCCCCCTTAAATCTGAACACACCAACATGATACACATATTTTAGATTCAGTGTGACTTACACTTACTGAGAAAAACATTTTCTTAGATCTCAATCGAGAAAATACAATAAATGATACAAAATTATGTTTTTTTCAATGATACAAAAATCATTGAAAAAAGATGCTCCTTATAACTGCGGAACTTGATTGAGAATCTTTATGTTTTGACGTTTTCTTCAATATCAAAGTAATCCAGTGATAGTTGTTTGTTCCCCAATGGGTGCACTGCAAACAGGAACTGCTAATAGCTAATATTGCATAATGGTGCTAGTTTGTGTGTGTGTGTTTACCAGTGTGCCACTCTCTCCTCCAGCTCCCTCAGCAGGTCTCTGTTGAGCTGATAGAGTTGTGGAAGGTAATAAAGGATCTGGCTGAGGATTCGCTCATCCACCACAGGCTTCCCATTCTGACCGGTTGCCTTGGCAACAGCATCCTGAAAGTCCTGACGAGACAAGCAGGGGGAATGTCATCATTATTTCACACAAACACTGTACAGGGTGGGGTGACATGAAAACATACTGTACTGCAGCTGAACAGGAACACCTGGTTATCACCTCATAAACTGGCCTCACACACCCACACACACACACACACACACACCTGACTCAGCACGCTGACTTTGTCCAGCGTGCCAACACACACATCCATCTGGAAGGAAGAAGGGAGGTCATGCAGGATCCCAATGTCCTGGTAAGTGTGTGCTCTTTCTCACACACACACACACACACACACACACACACACACACACACACACACACACACACACACACACACACACACATCAAATGGACTGGAACATTTCAGGTGACAAGCAGACTTAATTTAGCTTTAAAAAAAAAGTGATAAAAAATATTTGATATGTGAATGTGATATGTATTTGTGATAAAGTGTTTATCTTGTGCTTCGTTCCTCTATTTGTAAAAATAACACTCTTTAAAAAAACTCTTTTTTTTTAAATCTAATCACAAGAAATGCATTTTTGCAGATTGTCTTTATCATGTCATGTTTGACGTTTCTCATCAGGGTTTTTACATCAACTTCAAGAAACAAGACGAGTCAATTACTTTTCTCCAGTTCCCAACACTCAACTAATAATCCACCATCACAGCTTATTTATCAACCATTTGTGCACTTGTAACATAACACAATCAGTCCTAACAAAAACGCCATCTTCACAAAACACACATGCACATAGGTAAAAAAAAAAGAACTTAAAAAAAAAAAAGGGAACAAAAATGTAAACACATCAGCCGGCCGACTTGCAGCAAATATGGCAATATGTGACACATGGGTCACCAACACACACACACACACACACCTGCACAAACACTGCACATGCACACATAGAGGATTGTCTAAGGTATGTGTGTGTCTGGAGGTCTTCTCTGTGGCCTGAGGAAGCAGCTGCCAGGCCGTCCCCACCAGAGAGAAGAATGCTATATGACCTCTTTTCTTGGACAGAGCACCTCAGCCCGCCAGCCTCCCCCGTCAGCCACAGGACAAAGCATTCCACTAATCCTGCCGCGGGTTTCACTAAAGCCATGTCTGAGGCGGCCAGACAGGTGGACCCACGACCCGTCTCACCTAGGATTCCTCTCAGGACAGACCGACTACAGAGCCGGTCATTGTCATTAACATAAACATATATAAAGGCAGAGCTTCCTTGTTGAATGTTCCAACAAACAAACAAAGAAAGACATAAAAAGTACTTGAATATATTACTACCTAAGTTTACAAATACTGACATTAAAAGGCACAACCTGATTTTGCTCTTGTCAGTGTGTACAGTTCATTTTTTACACAAGCTTATCCTAAAAAAACTCCAACAACCAGACCTCATCCAGTAACATAGTTCCTGTTAGTCTTCATTCAAAATAGAGAAGCATGCAACATGATAAACAATAATACAGCATTTTAGCATGCATGTTACAGACTAAGGGAACCCCAACAACCACATGTATGTATGGTCCAACCTTACATGGACATTCTAAAAAAAACAGTAAAAGTCCCTTTTTAAATACTTTTTGGTAATAGCTGACGGTTTATATCCCCCAAAAATTACCATAATATATGTTTATTTTATTTTCCTGTAAATGACAACAGAATAATAAGATAATGATAATTCTAAATAAAAAAACAAAGATGGGAGAAAAAAATGGCATTTAAATTTACCAGACAAACTAGGCAGTTCGCGTCTACAGAGCCAAACCAAACCTGGACTGAAGACTCACTCATGCTCTGTTTTGCTTGCACGAAAACAAACACACTCTTGCCTGACAGCGTTCCCTGGTAATGGGACTGATCAAAGCACGGCCTCCCTACTTGTGGCCATGCGTTTACCTGCCCACTGCTGCCCACGGGAAACCAAAGCTGTCCAACACAGCAACTTTCAAAGCCTCAGCTGGTAAGTAACTGCCTTATTCAACTCTAGACGGCACTTGAGCAAAAACAACACCAGCCCTCATTAATTCATGTCCATCCCTGGGAAAAAGCTTTTGAACACCATTCAAAACAATCTCAGTGTCAATGGGAGTAGCAAAACACACAGGACGATTTATTATGTTGGGCACTCTTCTTCCCTCCACTGCAAAAAAACAAAAAATAATAAATAAATTAGTACACTTACTATGTGAAGAAGCTTCAGGACATCCACAAACCTGAAACGAGAGCAGAATTACATTAGTTACATAAACCATAAAGTACAGCACATTTGAGATTATACTTTAGGAACCAAAACCACTCACACTTTCTCGGAGCTCATAATCTCCTGGGCAATGTGCACCACTTTCTTCCTCTTCATCTCATCCTCTTGCTGAAAGAAAACAAACACAAACAGTTCAGCCAAGCTACAAATATCTTAACAGCGACTGACTTTACCTAAACACATCACTGTACAGCACTCACAGGCTCGCTACAAATCACCATGATCACTCAGATCCTGTTTCGCTCCGTAAAACCATCAGGTTTGAGTTTACAGCCCACAGAACAGCTCAATCAGGCCCGAAAGTAAAGCGGAGAGCCTTTTCTTCTTTCTCCCTCTCTCTCTCCTCTGCCTGTGTCTTTCTGATGGTGTGTTGTTGAATGGTAATGGGGCGGTCTTTCAATGACTTAATTTGGACAGCGGCCTTGGCCCCCCACTTGACTGAAATGTCCTACTGGTCCTATTGGAGCCTGTATTTGTGATACCCTGGAGGTTTGTGCGGCATTGGACACAGGTGCTGACAGTATCATAGAGAGGGTCACACAGGACAACAAAAAAAAGCTCATTGAGAGAGCTATTCCTGAACCTGTAACCCTTGTGTGTTTGCTGACCTTTCAACACATACACATACACACACACACACATTTCTGGAAAGCTGTAACACACACACTTGGCAGCAAATGTGCACACAATCTCCAGTAGCTGCAATGACAATTTATTCACCGGCAGTGATATGAGACGTCCTATTTCATCCGCAAACGCTCTCGCCAATTCTACATGTTGGCATCATGTCAGAAAAACAGCACCAAGCCATTTTCCCAAAAAAGTTGGATCTTGGCTTTAGTTATGACCTGGTAACATTTCTGTAGCATTTTTTCTTAAAGGTCCCATGACATGGTGCTCTTTGGATGCTTTTATATAGTCCTTAGTGGTCCCCTAATACTGTATCTGAAGTCTCTTTTATATAGACCTTAGAAGTCCCCTAATACTGTTTCTGAAGACTCTTTTACTTAGACCTTAGTGGTCCCTCATACTGTATCTGAAGTCTCTTTTATATAGACCTTAGTGGTCCCCTAATACCATATCTGGAGTCTCATTCCCAAAATTCAGCCTTAGTGCAGAATTACAGCCACCTCATATTAATTAAAAAAAAAACTCATAAATTGAAATTGTATTGCCACGGGACCTTTAAGAGTGAATAAAAGCAGCCTTATCAAAGCAGTGGTTCCCCCTCAAGCGGTCGCAAGATACATCTTAGAGGTCAAAACATTTCTGTTGCACAATTCTTTTTTTGACTTCTGGTCAATCTTTGCTGTTAAGAGTTTGAATGACTTTTAACCAAAAATGGAAAACATTTGGCTTTGGACTGTTTGGAAAAAAACAATTTGAAGATGTCACCGTGGTCTCCCTAATGGCAAATTTTCTGTCATTTTATGGTTTATTTTTTGGGCATTTTCAGCCTTTATTTTGGACAGGACAGACTCCCACCTGCGGCCCTTTGCGGCATGTCATTTATCTTTAATGACATGCCGCAAAGGGCCGCAGGTGGGAGTCGAACCTGGGCCGGCTGTGTAAAGGAGAAAACGTCTTCAATGTATGGGCGTCCGCTCTACCAACTGAGCTATCTGGGCCCTATCATTTTGTAGTTAAAACAAATGGTGTGTGTTTTCATTTATTTCATCCACAATGAGTCTTGTGTAGCCAGACCCATCTCCACAGTGCTGTGTCTGCGATAGAGACAGGTCTGGAAGAAACAACGGAAAAAACGATTCGGCTTGTTTGTATTTCTTTAAACACATTCACCATCGTCTTGGGGGGGCTAAGTCCCGGCTGCAGTGACTAAGCACTTGCAAATAGAATGCGAAGATATAGGAAGGGGAGAAGAATGCCGGCCTAAAAAGCCACGCAATGGCAAGCTCACATTAACAGTCTAGATTTAGTGAGTCAGACTACACCATAATGGACAATTTCTGTTAAAATGACAAGCCAGTTTCAAAAGAATTAAAGTTGACATCTCATTTTCTGTGCCTTTCTAAAAAACATTGTTCGAGACTTATTAGAACTGCTATTGAAAAAGATATACCAACAAGGTTGTTAAACCAAATTTGCGTGATAATAAGTAAACTCCACTGTTAACTTGAGGCATGTTGTTATAAAAACTAAATACATTTCTATTGGTTTTAAAACCGAGTAAACAAGATCAGAAATGATCCGTTACGAGGAGCCGGCCAACACGTCAGTTTCCGTTTTACATAATCTACATTTTTTTTTGCTTTATATTAATTGCTGTATTACTGCTGACGTCCCCTCACGGCTTAGAGGGAGGTGATTACCTGTCGGTCGGCTACGTCCAGGTGCTCCTTGCTGGAGGTGGAGCTGTGGTCCTCTTCATCTGAACTGTGGATCTCCTCCTCCTCAGAGTGGACGTCCTGCCCCAGCCAGCCACTGCAGACGCAACACATTCAACACAACAAACGGAGACAGAGAAACAATCAGAGAAATATTAAACGGCACAGAATGTAGCTTTGCTTTAGAGGGAATGTTTAAATGTGTGCAGGAGAAGCAGAGCGGGCCTGCAGAGGAGCATTAGTGTGAGTTCAGAAAGAACAAAAACCCGGATAAATAAACATGACAGTTTTGTGCTAGAGGGGGACTTGATGATAAATTGAGCACACTTACTCCTTACTCAAATTTACACATATGAGTCAGTAAAAGAGTGAAACTCATCACGTTTTTCAACACAACAACAAAATAATGGTTAGTTGCAGCAGTAATTATTATTTTTAGGTTATGCTTTTTTTCATCATCATGTTTTAAGTAGACCTATTTTCATCGATCCATAATGTTTTTTCTTTCCATTATGCCTAACAGATTAAAACCTGTGCCTTGATAAACTTTTTGCCGGCAGCGAGACAACCTGCTCACAAAAAGTGTTGTCTGCCAGGTTAGTACAAGCAGCAACATGTGTTTGTGTGTCACTTATGTTTTAATCTTTTCTCTACAGTTACGTTGTCTGGTTTAAAAGGCTGATGAAATAAAATGAAGAACCCTAAATATGTTAATTTTGCCTCCTCAGCCCTGACCTGCTGTTTCTCTTTCCTACAAAGCGTTGCATAGCGGCTTGTAGATGTTGTATCTTGGCAAAAAAAGGTGAATGATCAGAATACATTTTGTTAGGAAAGACTGTGGGACTCCAAACATTCTCCCATTTCCTTTCACTCTCATCAGCAATAGCCCACTCTCTCCACTTCCTTGTTTTTCTTACGTGCCTCCCAACAGTTTCTTTTAACCCCCCCCCCCCCAACTTCTTTCTCTTCTCTCTTATGCGTTCTCTATAGTGGAGCATTCCAAAACACTGGAACAGGCACAGAGCGCCACTTGTTTACAGCCTGAGGCTACTTACATAAACTTAACAGGCTCAGATGCCTGGGCAACACTACAGATTCAATCGCTCCCTCTTTCTCCTCTCTAAAACACCCACTAAACACTCTGCATACCGGACAGAATTAAGAAGCAGGGTACATCTTAATTGTTTCAACGGGTCATTTCACACCAGCAAGCCTCATCGATTCGTCACATAACGCGGCCTCGGCTTTATCAGCTTGTAGTGCAATGGTCTGACAGAGGAAACAGGAAGCATGGCAGCTATTAGGGGAACAGTTCCTCATCCCAACAGCGTGGACTGGGCCTAATATCAAGAACAGAGTGGGTCAATGGGATCATAATGGCATGAATGTGACAAGGGGACTGAGTGATAGTTGCAGGCGGTGTCCCTCGACACTTCTAACTCACTAGTTCTGACAATCGATTATTTCTTTGAGTCATTTACCAAGCATAATGCCAAAGATTCTCCACTTTGAGTCTCTTAAAGCTGCAATAATCACATTTTTTTTTATATTAAATAGATCAAAGTATTGTATTATTACTATTGTACTAACAAGGTGGGTTGTAGCGACAGGACTATAACTCCACTCAGCTCTACAGCTCATTGTTTGGGTTTTAAAGCATGCAACTTCACTGCTTTGGTTGAGCGCTCTAATCAGTGTTGTTTTTAGTGAAAACGCTCTGATAAACCCACTGTACACTGACTGCCTTTTTTCCCCTGTATAGCCCTCAGCTGCTTTTCCACAGGCGATTTAAATGATAATTTATTTGTTCATTTCCCAGGATAAGAACAAAAATTCAACAGAAAAGGGCAGTGATGAGGTTAGGAAGAGGCTAAACGCAGTGCGAGGGCGTGCAGGCTGAGGAGGAGGAGGCTGGTGGTTGCTGGAGGTTTATTTTCCCTGTTCTAGAGAGCCGTGTGGCGTTTCTGCAATTCTCAGACATTTCCTGCTCCGGCCACTGAAAATAACCCACAGGAAAACAGGCTGACCTGCTGCACATCAATGCACCATTCAAATCCAATGTCACTGGCTTTAAGGCCGCTTTCTACATTCTTGTAAATGCCTACCACTAATGTCACCTGCCAACCTGTCGCACACAGCTGTTCCCAGACTGAAGCTACGGGTCACCTGAAACTGCATGGTGGCAGCGACTGTTGGACAGCAGGTCTGGACCTCGGCCTATAGCAACCCTCAGGCTCTATCCATCACAAACACAAGCTGCCATTGTTCACAGCAACAACAAAAACACTTTTTTCTTAAAGTCATTGTTCTTGAATTTATTTGATGGTGCCTGTTAAACATGATTTCAGTCTTTTCTAATATGATAAAAGATTACTATGACTCAGATGATCTATCATCTTCATATACGGCACCTGTTACTGCTGGATCACTTTAGAAAGACGATTTTAAGACGAGATGAATGCTAAACTGATAAGTTGTTAATCTATTAGTTGCAGTATTGTGTTAGTGGTCATTTAGGAAGGGGAAATGCTGGGGACCTTTGCTGGGCCCAGCTTCTTAAAAGTGACAGTTTGTAGCTTTTCTGTGTTTTTACCACTGCAAATTATATTTGTCTGGGTTTTGAATTGACAATAAAAACAATATGTACATACATATATAATTAAACAATATGTTTACAAACTTCTAAATATGCAAAATGGCACAGCCTACCTCTCGTACTCATGTTCGTGGTAGCTGTGGTAGGGATCCTGCACTTCATAGATGTCTGAATCTGCGCCGTCGGAGTCATGTGGCCAGCCCAGCCTCGCATTGTGAAACGGCAGGTTCATGTACTCGGGGATCTCCTCATACAGAGGAACGTTCTCATACTCCACCGATCCCTCTCCATTTTCTCCGCAATTATCAGCCTCCACTATGCAGCTATTGGGCCGCTCCAGGCTTTTCTCCCCCTGGCTTGAGTCCACGCTGGTACAGTCCAGAGACTGCCCTCCCTTGGCCAGCAGCTTTGGCAGCATCTTGACAGACAGCCGGAGCTCCAGCAGCTTCCGGAAAGAGAGGCTTCTCTTTTGAGAGTCGGCCCGGGTTGCCAGGTCAGCTGCAGAGAAGGACTGTGCCCTCTGCTTGCCCCCGAGCGCTGGAGCTCGGCTCTTTGGCGGCACGCTGCTCCTGGACGGCATTTGCCGGCTGAAGAAGGTCACGCAGGGTCGGGAGAAGCGCCATGCTGTTTTCTCCTGAGGAGGCGCAGGCAGCTCCCTCATCGGGGTGTTAGCATGTGGAGGTGCAGGAGGGCAGATGGAGGGTGGAGGTGCTGCTGGCAGGCTGTGTCTTTGAGGTTTTCTGGGTGGCGCCCTCGGCGACTGCTGATCATCGGCGGAAAAGGCTTTTCTCACATTAGCCAGAGGAGGGTGACAGCCAAGTTTGATCTGTTTGGGGAGGCTGTGAGTGATCGGGTAGCGCTCAAAGTCGCCGTACCCGTCCTCTTCATCCTCCTCCAACCGGTGCTCCTCGCCCCCTTTTTTGTGGCTCATTGAGTCAGCATGTGAGAGCAGGACTAAGGAGTGGGAGGTGTTTTTGTTAAGAGAGGGTGGCATGTGGACTGTTCTGTAAAGGCGTGGTGAGAGTGAGGTCTGTCGAGGAGGGGGGACGGGTGCGTTGGTCTCTTCATCTCCAATCCCTGAGTCTTGTTGGGGTAAAAGGTTGTCACATGTGTCCTGTTTGAGGTCCTCATCCTCTGAACTGAGACACAGACCAGCTAGAGTCAGTTTCCCCTCATCGTCTCGCATCTCAAGCCCCTGCTTCTGTTCGTCCGCCACCTGATCCTGGACGCTGCCCTCCAGGCCATCCTGCCTCACTAAGGTTGGCTTTTTAGGTTTGCGTGGGTGAGGGACCGGGAGAGGCTTACTGGGGGCAGCAGGAACCTGCACATCAGGGTGTAGCCTGGTAGGAGATGCTTTGCTCGTAGGCTCACTGCATTCTCCCTGAAAGGATTCTGCAGAAGACTCATGAGGAATTGCACTCTGGGAGACAATGATGCTGCCTGCAACATCACAGGCTGAGTCTGTTAAATCTGTGTTTTTAGTCTCAGGCTGTACATCTGCTTTTGAAACATCAGGCTCAGCAACAGCACTTTCCTGATGTTTTACAGTCTCTGAAGCGTTTTGCTCCTCGGTCCTCTGTGCCTCTTTGTTAACCCTGTCCAGGTGTCTCTGTCTTTGAGGTTTATCCCTGGGCTTCTTGCTAATCCCTCCTGCTTCAGCCTTTTCCACAGCTACTCCCTCCTCTCGGTTTTCTGCTTTCTCCTGTTGCCTCGTCCCTGTGAACCCTTCTGTAGTAATCCCATTCTGCAACAGCTCTTGGTGCAAATCACACCCAACCTCAGTTGTATTTCCATTTTCCAGACACTGGGAACAGACCTGAAGCCCACAGGAGCAGGTGGGAATGATGTAATCCGAGTCACGTTTGTTTGTCTCTGATAAAATCCCATTTCTGGAGTTGAGAAGTGAGAGGTTATTGCCTAAAGATTCCTCCTCCTCCTGAGATAAGATAAAAGGTTCACTGGGTTTAGGTGGTGGGGGTGAAACAGGGGAAGACGAGGCTAGGGATTTGGGAATGCATGGTTTGGGGGCAACAGCCGGTTTTGTCCTCTTGAGAGTAGCAGGGGAAGGTTGAGAGACGAGTGAAGAATGGGAGAAAAGACCTGGTTTGGGGGCGATGGGTGGGGGAGAGGGTTTGGTGGTAGCAGGGAGTTTAGGTTTGGGAGCTAATGGAGGCTTCTTCACACCTGCATGTAAGAAAGAGGGAGAGGATTTGAAGAAAAGTCAAACATCATTTAATGAATGAGTAAATGAATGAAATGAATCATGCAACACCAGCACATCACATAAAAGTATGCTTTATCCACACCCCCTCTTCTATTATGAGGGTAGACAGCTGCAGGCTGTGGGTAAAGCTCGGGTCATGGTTCATAGTTCACTCTTAGGGTCAAAGAACTAAGGGTTTGTGTAATCTGTGAAATAAATTCAGACATCAAAATCAGGAGTACTTAAGAGCTTACATTTCACTTGAGGCAGGAAATACAAAGTAAAACTGGATTATTCAATTCAGATTCACAATTGAAATTGTTCCCTCCTTCCTCCTCCTTTCTAAAGCTGGGCATGTCTTTAGTTGTTTATAATTAAATTGTACAAACAACACCAGCAGCAACCAATAATGTAAATATAATTGGTACATGTCTGTTGTGTCCCCTACTGGTGACTGTCTGCTTCTGACCGTTTGTGTTCCTACATTTTTTAAAGTCACGGTTCTGTTGTTAGACCTGAGTCACACTGAAGTGCATTGTATTGTATGCATTCGCCCCCCACATGGAACTACTAAACAGGATTCTAATAAATAAATGCTACTATTTTAATTAATTTAAGGTTGGTGAGACAATATAACTGTGGTTTTACCTGGTTAAATAGTTTAAATAATAAACCAGAGTCTCTACATTAATAAAAAGCTGTAAATTAAGATAGCTGGCCATGTTTTTCCGCTCTACTGGCTGAAAGTCTTGGCTGGCCGACACCACGAGAAGTGGAGTCATCGAGCGGATGTTTCCGAAAAGGCCAACGACCAAAAATCCCTCTGCCCCCATACATGCTGTTCTTCCTCTGCAGATAGAGCCTCGCTTCAAACTCTGTTTCAAAACCCTTAAGTATAAAGTCATTGTGCTTAAAAACAACAATACGTACGTTGTAGGACAGTAATTAACATTTCGTACTAATCATTAAGAGCTGACTCTTCAATTCGGCATTCAGCTTATATTAGAAATGTTTAAATTTCAGAAGTGGTTCACACAAATGCGTATCTAAATTCACCATGTATGGCGGTAATAAGCAAGGAGAATTAACGTAAAACTTTATCAAAAACGTGACTTGGTTTCTTTATTTATACGCCGAATTTGCCAGTACATGCTTACAACACCAGCAAAGTTAATAAACTATGTCCTATAAGCCCACTAATAACTTTAGAAGCATTCAACTTTTTTCAATGATTTTTGAGGGGAGTTTGGCCTTATGTTTTCGCTGTAAAAGGCAACGCCAGGTAAACCCGCTCATGTCGTGGAAAGACATATTCATAATAACACTGTCGTACATATACCATTTCACTGAGAGCACCCCTCTTCATTCAGGCAAAGGTTTACTTTTTCATAAGTGAGATGTTAACACTGCAGCTTATTCTCGAATCCGACTTGTTGCATCAACAGCAGGACAGATGTTTTAAGACAAAGGATTTAACCCCCTACAGCTGTAACAGTAGCTGTAAAATCAAACGGAAAGGGACTGTGAGTGATTGCGTGTTTAGAAATCACTCAAATTGAGGTAGAGTCTGTCCTCTTTTATATCTTTTTGAAAGCTGTTATTAAGAAAAACTGTAATTAACTGTGGCTGAGTAAAAATAGAGTAGATGCTATCGACCGTTATAACATTCAAATTGCATAGTTTTACACTTTCTGCGATGAATGCCAATACGTGTTTGTATTTAGTTTAGCTAACCACAATATGCGCTTGCACAGCAGGATTTCGCTAAGTTAAGTTAGCTCCCCCACGAAACAAACCTGTGCTCATGACTCCCGACTTGCTCCTTTCTCCATGAGTAAATTTACTTTCAATGGAAATGCGAGAAAATCTGCGTTTTGTCCTCATTCGACACCATTGTCAGTTTGTAAGACACTCCAGGAGGAAAACATGCACATCCATCGCTGTTGCTCCTTATCTCGGCAGCGGCTTCACGGATAAAGTCGCAACGGCTGTTACTTTTTCCATTTTCCCAAAGTTTTTAGCCACGGTGCTTTTCCCAATAACGTAAAGTAGGACACAACAAAACAACCCAGTTCCGTTTGTACATTTCAAAACAAATATGTTGTTAGATAATATATCGTGTATGTGTTGTTGTTATACGACATAAGGTACAGAAGTATGCATTCACATATGTTCAACTGTAGATTTTCAGTAAATAAATAAAAAGTAAAAAAAGGCTACTGTTTGCTGTGATTCTAATTCACAAAATTAAAAGGTGCGTTTTATTTTGAAGGCAATTTCCGGTATGTTTCTCGCTAACCTTACACGCTTTTCTTGCCTAGCTTTCCAAACGGTATGAACACTGCCTTTCGCGCCCAGCGGAGGAGCTCTAACTGGCACAAACTTGCTTGTTAGCGAGCAAGTGGAGGTTGAAGACGAGCATTATGGGAATTGTAGTTTATCGACGTTTTTAGCAACCGGCTAACTACCAACTTCTCAACGGCTGGTTGTTCCTCACTACTGTCGCCTACAACTTCAGAATGCAGAACGGGCTGTGGATAGATGGCGGAGAGCAATGACTGAGGAGTTTGATGAAGATGTGGTATTTGAGGTTTGTATTACGGCCGCCATTTGTTTATTTTTTTAGTCGAAACTTACGGATGCTTTGTCATACCTTTCGAGTTCTGAGGTAAACGTAGACGATGGGTTCCCGATTCATTAACGGCAGCTTAGCTCTATGGCTCACACAGATAGCTTAACAAGCTAGTAGGCATGCGAGCTTCACATAAGCAGCTGTTTGCCCTGTTGCCATTCATTTGCAATACAAAACAAATCCACATATTTGGCTGACTGCTAACTGCTTTTCCGCCAAGGAGCTTTGGTGGTCATGAGAGGGAGCTGAGCTGTGCGAGTGTGCGCATTGTTGTTGGTGTTTCATCATAAGCTACTAGATTGGGAGAGAGGTGGGGTGGGGATGACCAGATCCAATGCGTCTGTTCTGAATAAAAAATCATTGACGCACACGAAGCTCCGTCTGGATGGTGACAACATGAGCTGCTGCGACTTCGTGTGACAATGCATGTGAGTAGCATTTAATTGTTCTGCTGCTATCTAGGCATATAACGTATTATGGTGGGCCATTTACATTAAACTGAGGTGCAGCTGTGCTGAGGCACCAGAACACAGCAAAGATGCTAAGTAATGTTTTCCCAGCAGCTGGGGGAGAACTGGGTCAGACATCTTTTGGACATATTCTGGCATGGGATGTCCTCCTCTCTGCTTATTTCGTGGCTGATTTGATTCTGAGCGTTCTTTGTTTAGGGTAAGAAACATCATCACCTGTGTTTATCCCTCTATGAGTAGATAGGATTATTGCATGATGACTTGTGCTTAGATTTAGTCCAGTTTCCATGGTGCAATCAGAGGCTCCAAAGACAGTCCTGGCATCTGTATGAGTGATTTACAGATTCATATGTGAAGGCACTTAGCTTTACAACATTCCCGCCAGAACAGAAAAGCAAGCTGCATGGAGGAGATATGGGGGATGTGGAATGAAAGAGTCAAAGATCACGCCAATGTTGCGGGTCTGGGGAGATGCTGGTGCCGTTGATGGTGAGAGTGGGATTGTTGATTTTGCTGAGTGTGGATTTGGACCCCCTGTGGAGGATTTCTGTTTAATCTCTGCTGAGTTTGAGGAAGTTGTGTTGCATCCAGGTTTTAATAGCTGACAGACAGGAGTTGATGTGGGAGAGGGGAGGATTGTGGGGGGATTTGGTAGATCTGGGTGCCGTCGGCGTAGCAGTGGAAGTCCAGGTTGAAGTGGTGGAGTATCTGAGCGAGGGGGAGGATGTAGATGATGAAGAGGAGGGGGCCGAGTACAGAGCCTTGGGGAACACCTTGTAATTCAGTGAGGTGCCTTAACTTCAACTGATGAATCCTGAGGGAAGGTAGACTGGCTTGACAATTCACCTCCCTTGCTTTTCAGAGTCAGGACACCTTTGGATTTACTCTGGAGAAAAACTAGAGCAGAGTTCTCCCTCTATCCTTCCATCTGGCAATATTGAATGTCTTGCCCCCCCACCCCCTCCTTCTCATCCATCATTCTATTGCTCAATCAGTCTATCTTTCTCTTTGCAGAACTCCCCTCTTTTCCAGTACCTGCATGATTTAGGGCACACAGACTTCGAGGCATGTCCAACAGCATCACTGGACGATGAATATGGCGAACAAGAGGGAGACCTCACCACTCCTGACAAAGATCCACGGAAAACTTCTGTGAGTTCCTTCCATCCTTGACACAAATATCCCACATGCCTGTCCTCTCCTAAAGGCATTTTCATCTTCCTCAACTGACCAACTAGTTGAACAGATTTATTTAATTTTGTCTCTTTTATCTCCACTTTAACATTATTTTCCCCAAGGGGAAATTTATATTGCAGCCAAGTCAAAGATATGCATAAACATAAAACCTGGTGCACACCCAGCCATCAGCATCCGCCCAATCATGAAATAATTAAAACAACAACCAGAGGGCTCTAATCTTAAAATAAAGGGCTAATAAAAGACTAACATGGTGTTCAGGTTGTGTAGAAATGTACCTGTTCTGCCATTTTCTGGAGAAAAGGTTATTATTTTGACCAATGATAAATAGCTGTAATTATTTATTTATTATTTATCTGACATGGCCAGTGGACATGACTGTAAATATGCCAAAGCGACATTTTACATCCATAGTCCCTGAAAAATTGTTATACAGTCAACCTGAAATATATCAAAGTTTACTCTTAATCCATTCAAATTTACACATCACAAAGATGTCAGACAAGACAAAGGTAACACTTCTAAATTGCTTGTTTTGTCCAACCAACAGTTCAAAATCCATAATATATATATATATATATATATATATATACTTTTTACATGATGGAACTTTCTTTTAACAATTAGGCTATTAGTCAATTAATCTTTAAATGTTGATACTATGTTAATTATTTAAACCATTTTGATGTAATGTAAAAATGCAGAATATTATTCAAATGGATTTGCTTGTTTTCTCTGTTGGGTTTCATTGTGATTGTAATGATCTTTGGTTGTGGACGGTAAGTTGGACAAAACAAGACATTACATGATGCAACAAGGCAGTTTTACTTTTTTCTGACTTTTTCATAGAGACCAAACAATTAAAGAAGATGGTCTGCATATTAATCAATAATTAAAATACAGATTATTTGCATCTTTAGATTAATCAAGACCCCATCAGGTTGAGGGGGTAGGCCGAAAGGCCGTTTAAGGCGGGCGCAGAGGGCGTTCGCATGTCGACACAGATGGGTCTGGGGGGGTACGCAGTCGATTCGATGCAGAACCATAAAACAGCCTTTACTCCATCACTATTCCAACAGTCTGCATGCCTGACCCGGGGCGGTGTGTGTCTGTCTACGCGTGTCTGTCACAGAAAGTAATTAATTTGACTATTGACTTTAAACAGTGACACATATTGGCAAACAATCACCCTCAGACCGTTATGTGCACTGGTTTTCTTTGCTTCACTTTAATCAGACAAAGCATGGCAACAAGGCTAACACACACACACACACACACCGCAGATTCCTTTTCTGCATCTCTCTCCTGCTGTTGTCCCGATTTTAGACGAGATAGTCTAAATGTGATTACGGCGACCACACTCTGCTCTCCTCTGATGTAATTCCTGAACATCCTCCTTAGAAATTGTTTGCGTTTTGTTGCTATTCATACATATGTATACTTGTTTTTGGATCAGTGTGCACTTCACCTCTGCAATCAAAGGAACTTGTGGAATTTGAGTTCCACTTGCATTAATCTTTATTGATGACTGACTTTTCCTGGGAAGCTTCAGGATCAGATGACTCTGCCTCGCCTCGTTCTCCCTCTCTTAGTTCGACGGGAAACAGTTTTGTGTTTGTTTTTCGTTCAGGATCTTTCCGTACGTGTCATGCTTCCTCTCTGGTGCGCTGTTGTTCTAAGAAGTTAAGGAGGATGAGGGATTCAGATGAGATAGGAAAGCTTTTGGGTCATCCCTGTGAGTCCAGTTTCCTGGAGCTCAGATAGAGTCGGAGCCGCGTCAAAACGCCTCGTTCACATGGACACTTTTTTTTTTTTTTTTTTATTACCTTTAAAAGGTCTTTCTAAACACAGCTCACATACACATTTGTGGTATGTGCTGTATACGTGAATGTCCTTGACCTGAAATGCTAATCATTTGGATGTCATGTCAATAAATTTGTATGTGGAAGTACCCTGGAAATCCAGAGTTCTCACGAGAGCACAGTGTGCTCAGCAAGTTACTCTGGCATCAAGTAATGCTGCTCATTAACTACACCCTTGTAGCAGAGCTGCCCCAATCACATCGGTGTATCTGATATAGGCGGGGCCAGAGGCGAGCTAAACAGAGTACAACATTTTAATCTACCAGTTTATATTCCCTCAAAACACTTCATGCTTTACTTATAGATTTGTTTAAGGTCCCATGGCATGACAATTTCACTTTGAGTTTATTTAACTTTAATACGAGTTCCCCAGCCTGCCTATGGTCCCCTGTGGCTAGAACGCTGATAGGTGTAAACGGAGTCCTGGGTATCCTGCTCTGTCTTTGAGAAAATAAAAGCTCAAATGGACCGATCTGGAATCCTGCCCCTTATGAGATCATAAGAGGCAATGTTAACTCCCCTTTCTCTCCTTTGGGCGCCCAGAGAATTCGGCCCACCCATGAGAGAGAGACGTCATGGCTTTCAAACGAGCAAAGTGGCAGTTGGTTAAGGCCACACCCCTCTCTCCTCCTAAAAAGCTACAGACTGGCACATACTAAGGAAAGCTCATTGTGGGACTGGGGCTGAATTTTAGGAAAAAGACTTCAGATATGGTATTAGGGGACCACTGAGGTCTATATAAAAGCATCCAAAGAGCACCATGTCATGGAAACTTTAAATATGCAGTTATCTGTGCTGTGTGTGTGTGTGTCCATCCACTGACGTAGTAGCGATCAGTCCAGTGTCTGGAAGCTGGAGCATTTTCTGCATGACACCAGGAGCAGGAACGGACTGTGGCAGGATGTCATACAGTAGTGAGAGTGCAGGCCTCTGTGAGTTAATCTGTGCATGGTTTACATCATCTCTGTGGTAGGATTAGTCGCTTTGATACTACAGAGAAGACGGAAAAGGGGCTGTGGCCTACTTGGAGGCTGATGACTGTTGTGCAAATGTCCCAGTGCTGAAACTCAATCTCAAATAAGTAATCAATACTACTGCGGCCACTGGAATAATAACACTTGTGCTTCACCCCACAGAATGGGGTCAGCGCACAGGCTGGCCAGTCTGAATCCATAACCCCTGCCTGGAGCGCACACACACACGCCACAGGATGTTTTGGATGCTGGTTTCTCCAGGATTATCATGTGTCTTTTATCAGTTTTTCTTTCTTCTTTCTTTCTTTCTTTTATCAGAAATGACATCACAGTACGCAAGGGTCACCGGGGGCCCTGAAAGTCAACAGCAGGCCAATACAAAAAGTCATTTAAACTGAACGGGTCCCGGGGACCTGAAGGACAACACAAGGGTTAAAATGAGTCCCAACACTCTAAGCAGATTAGTTAGAATAATAGATCCCATTCATGATTAGACTATTACACAGTTAGGGATTTTTATAGGTTATTTAGCTCTTCACTTCACTATTTAGCAGAAACACTGCTCTGCATTGAAATGTCAACACACTTTAAAATGTTGGGCACTATGTCACTCTGGTTGGGATTGTCTCAGACCGTGTACTGTGCGAGTCCACGTTGCAGAGACTTCTTAGAAGCAAGAAATAAAACAGAAGTGTGTATTTGTTTCTGTGTAGTGTCTCCATTGAAAGGCGTACAAACTTGTTTCTTTTTCTATTACCAAAGCTGAGCTTCTTCTTCATCTGTCAACTGGGTATTTTCAGAGAATAAAAGCTTTAGTTTTATTGTTGCAGAAAATGTAAAAATGTAGTTATAACACCAAAATGGAAATTTAACAAATCTATGTGGTTTTTGTGCCACAGCCGAGCTATATAAGGACCTGGAGTGTTTTTTTACAAACACACATAGCACTTATTGTTGTTGCCTCAAAGAGTTTGTCTCCTTGGAAACTCCTTTTTTGTGTGTGTGTGTGTGTGTGTGTGTGTGTGTGTGTGTGTGTGTGTGTGTGTGTGTGTGTGTGTGTACACATTGTAAGTTGTAAAAAAAACTGATCTGTAGTGAAAAGAATGCAAGTCACTTGTGTTGTCTTGGGTCAAATTTGGCCAAAAATAAAATGCAACACTAAAATATATATTGATGATCACTACTTTCATGGTCTACCTGGGTCAAAATCTGTGATAATACAATATCATATGTTCCTTTGATCTTACTATTTATTAATACTAGAATATTGACAAATTTTACCCAAAGATTTGGCATCATTCTGTGTAAATGAGGTGCAATGATCATACATTCCAAACAGAAGCGTAAAAACGAGTAGGCTAATGGTAATAACTTGGAATCAAGTTGGTAGAAGAAGACGTAAAACAGAAATGGGGAATAATTACAGGCTACTTCATGCTTTATAACAGGCAAACCAAGCCAGGTCAATTTTGGTTGATGGAAGACAATACAAGGGTTAAGATGTCTCTTGTGTAAATCTGCCTGTGTGTCCCATTCCACACTTCAATCGGCCAGACAGTCAACAATTTGGTGTGTGTATGTGCAGTTGATATTTATTAGCTGTGTGAATCATTGGAAATAAAGCCAAGCTAAAGGAAGCATACCAAAATGTCATTTGGTATTTTAATCTGGAATATATTTCACTTATTTTGTGGGCTAAAATAATGGAAAGCCCCGAATAAAACTGGAACAGAGTCGTTACTTAAATAACTGATTTATCACCTTTTCCCTGTCTGTGATGTGCAGGGAGGACGCTTCTGGAGACTGGCTGAAGCGTTGTGGAGATGGAGTCCGATTCACCAGGCGGCTGCATCTCATAAGCTGGGCCAGCAGCTGGTAGGTAGAATGGGAAGACGGAAAGGAATGCTGGCACTGAAACCAGCAACTTCACTCTTGTTTTACATTTAAAGGCATCTCTTTGTTTTATGCACTTTTCTTTAATGTGTTTGTCTTTCTCTTGTAGGACCGTGTCTTTGGCCAGTACTCTGTGAAGTGCATTCTGGACCAAGACGTGCTACTGCAGGAGGATGTGGAGCTGATCGAGCTATTAGACCCGAGTCTGCTCACCCTCGGCTCGTCCGTCTCTGGCTCATCCAGCCGATCGAGCACCCTGCCCAGACCAAGCCTCATAGCCAAGCCCTCCCTATGGTACATTGTTAGGGGAAAAATACATAAAGACCACAGTGGATGGGCTAGGCAAGAGAATATAATGCATTCCAATACAACCCCAGTACAAACTGAAACTATGGCCTTGACAACAATAGTAAAATTAAACATTTAGTAAACTATCATAGTTTTTGGAAGGAAAGGCTCTTAAAGGTCATGTATTGCAGGGAGAACATTTTGGATCGTGTGATATTGTGGAGTGTTCCACTTAGTCCATCCAATCTATATTTGATTTGATTTGATTTTATTAGGATCCCCATTAACTGATACATAACATCAGCTACTCTTCCGGAGGTCCATATTTTGGGTATATAACTTTTGACATTATTAGTTAGGGTAAGCGCTGAAGTTTTCAACAAAGACCTGCAAAAAGAGCACCTTCTGACAAGACAAGAAAATTGAATTTGACAAAACACAGATGCAAAAGACTAGTATCTATATCTACAGCATTACTAATATAACAATAAAATATTTTCATTTAATGGTGTAAAATGAACAGCAGAACTTATATCAATTTAATATATGTATTTGTTACAGCTTTGGTATTCTTGGGATGCTACAAAGATGACAAAGTTTAAAAAAACTAAGTTATGAATTGATTCTAATAGTGTCTTATTGAAGGGAGACTCCTGGCATGTAGTGTTGCAGTTTCATCTAACCTGTATACTCACCTGTTGTCCACACTCAGGGACATGACGGGGCTGCTCGGCCTGGCTGCAGTGCTAGTGGGTCTCTGCTCTGAGGGCCTGTGGTCTTTGGCGGCAGCGCCGTGGGGCCTGGCTCTGCTGGGCTGGCTTGGACTGAGGGGAGTCATGCTGTGGAGGAGGGGCCGCATGCAGAGAGCCGTCCACACACAGGCCACGCAGATCCAGACTCTGGTCCACAACAGCAAGACTCTGACCGGGCTGTCTCGTAAAGCTCTGCGCCTGGTGCAGGAGACGGAGGTCATCTCCAGAGGGTTCACCCTGTAAGTGTGCTTTTTTTATGTTTACCTACATGCATATCACCCAATCTCAGAACCTTCATGTGCATTTCCTGTCATGTCTCCTACTGTCACTGCTTGGTTCAAACCTCCTCCGTTGATTCACTCTTTTTTTGGCGATGTCTTATTTAAGTTACATCCTCTCAGGTAGTGTGTCTGTAGGTGTTTTATTATTTATGTCAGCTCTTGTTTTAGACACCATTTGTCTCTGTCTGTGTGTATAGCTTTAGCATTGTCTATAAAAGCACATACTTTAATCACTTGAAGCTACTTTGTGTAAGAATTTCTCCCATCTAAAGGTGAAATTGTATATGACATCCAACTGAATATTATATTCTAGCCCCTCCCTTTCCGATCACATTGTAAATCCCAAGGTGGCCGTATTATTCCAAGAAGTACGACTTCATCCATGCGTGTTCCTTCCAGTGCAATAAAAGATTAATGTTTTCGTTATTTTGGTTCCATTTCATTGCTAGCATCAGCTATCAGGTTCCCAAACAAATGCCAGCTAACGTTAGTAAAGTATCAGCGTGATCCTCCATCTTAAAAAGGCTGATAAATCTGCGAGCAGGCGTGAGTAATCTCCCCCTGGCGTTTGCCGCGGGGCCACTGGGTAAAAGCGCGACACGCGGAGGTATGTCCCTCTTTGGCTAATGTATTTAAAGATGGAGGCGCAACATAGCTCATATGTATTCTGAATGGCAGATTCTATGCTTATGAGAATACTTCGTTAGTTGATGGAAGTAATTACGAATGAATGAATGAGCTCATACTTGTGAAAGAACAATTAGGCTTTTGCTAAGAATCAACTCAAAATATTACCCAATGGAGCTTTAACCCTTGTGTTAGAAAAGCAGAAATTAGGAATTATTTAGACTAAAATTAAAGGAATGTATGTTGATGGATAATCAAAGGGTGGATTATGTCAACTTTTACTCAAAACTATTTTAAAACACTTCATAAAATTGAATAAGACGCCCCAAAATTAATGAAAGTAGAGATTTGTACTTTCTAAAAAGTGTTGTGTGGAATCAATCATGTTATTTTGGGTAGTTTAAAAGAACATTGATATTGGAAAACGGGTCAATTTGAAAGAAAATATGTAGCCATTGCCAGCAGCCAGTTAGCTTAGCTTAGCATAAAGACAGGAAATGGGAACATTGCTAGCCTGAATCTGAAAGGCCTACCAGACGGTCCTAGTAGTTTTTGTACGAACTAAACAAACAAGATATAGGACTTTAATTATTGAGCTTTGAAAGGGTGCTGGTACATGGATTTTGTTACATTTGGACAGATCCATTCTAGCTGTTTGACCCTGTTACCAGTCTTTGTGCTCAGCGTAGCTAACCAGCTGCACACAGACATGAGTGCTCACGATTTTGTCATGTAACTCCTGGTAAAAAAGGGATTTAAGAGTATTTCCTAAACTATTCCTTTATTAACACATCATATTGTCTTGTTCATCACAACGCCATTGTGTTTTCTACACCCCTGTGTCAGCGCTCATTGTCTGAGTTTGTTGGTTAGTTTTGTGTGTCGTCTTTAGTCATGTGGTGTTCAGTGTTGCGTGTTGCCCCCCTGCCTCTTTGGGACGTCTCCACAGTTGTATCACATTTCACTTGTCAAGTTTGCTCGACAGGGTGAGTGCGGCCAACTCCTTTAGCAGGGCGGGGCCGGGGGCGGTGCCACGAGGCCAGCAGCTGATCGGACTGAGGAAGGCCCTGTACCGGGCGCTCCGGACGGCCTTCAGAGCGTCTCGTAGAGCCACCTGTCACATGCTCAAGGCATATCCTTTAACTTGAGATAAAGACTTAATAACAAAAAAATGTGTGTTCTTATTTTGGAACTCCTTGCTAGTGACACAGCGGGTAAGGGATTGGCGTTATTAGTATAAAGCAGACTGCTAAAACTCATACCCTTTTGTGATAAACTGTCAGATGCACATACATTAACCAGGGCAGCAGTTTCCAGATTACATTATGTGCTTACATAATTGCAAAAGGGTTGTTTAATGTTTTCTTAGTTAGTTTTTTAAAATGATATCAGATTAGTAAACAAAATGAGCATTTGGAACATTGGATGAATGGTCGCTGATAATGGGAAATGTAGATATTGCATTAAAGATCAGCCACCCACCCAGATCAGCTGGTATCCTGTGTATAATGGAGTGAAATGGAAATTTGTAAGTGACCCCAAACTTTTGACCGGTAGTGTGTGTGTGTGTGTGTGTGTGTGTATATATATATATATACACACACACACACACAAATATACATATGTGTATATATATAGAATTGTGTGTGTGTGTGTGTGTGTGTGTGAAGAGGGAAAATGTCATTGGTTTCTGTTTTTTTGAGGTTAACAGCTATTGCTCAGCATGAAGAGAATGTTGATTGAGGTTGGAAATCCCCTGACTTCTTTTGCTTATTCAGTTGATGACGATTTGTAGACTCTTGTAGGCATTAACATGCTATTTGAAATAGGAAAATACCCAGCATAAATCTATAATTATGGGAGTTAATCTTTTTATGAAGCACAAAGAAGTGTGATGTGTCCTTAACCCCCCCCTCAACGTTCCCTCTGAACTCTGAGATCGATAACGTGACCAACTATGTGTCTGCGGTGCCTCTGAAGGAACTGGGACTCGGCCTGGGGATCGAACACCTGGGTGACGAGCAGGCTCAGGAGCTGACCGATGACTACAGCCTGCCTGCCCTGAAGGTAAGGCTCTTTCCCCCTCTTTCCTGGCTTGACTAAGCTAACCGACTGCTACATCATAGTGGTAATGATCTTCTCAGATACCTCTCAACAAGAACCGGAAGAATCTTATAATCTTAATCTACTTTATCCACTTCTCTGCTGCTAGTCATGAATTGATCTAATTTTGGTTCTTGAATTAAAAGGACTTAAACAAGCAACGATTGACAGCTGAAAGAGCCAAAGAAAAGGAATGGTCCTGGTTCTGTGATGAGGGCTTAGAAGCATACATGTTGTTCAGCAGATGTTTGTTGTTTTGCCCTGTAGGTGCTGTTCCAGCTGTGGGTGGGACAAAGCTCTGAATGTTTCCGTCGACTTGCTCTTCTCCTGTCACACCGAAGAACAGAAGAGCCAGAAGAGGGCGAACCCAGCGAAGACACCACCCCACCTCCTCCCCCGCTGCACCGCTCCATCGCCGCTGTGACCGAGCCCCTCCACCACGCTCTGGGCAGCTGCCTCTGCGAAGTGCAGCGCAGCTACGACTTCCACCGACACTTTGAGACCCATGCTAGGACGACAGGCTCTGACAGGACGGGGAGAGCGAGGGAGAAATGCCGAGAGCTCAACACCCTGCACACCTCTATCCGAAGCCTGCAGCTGCACCTCAAGGCCCTGCTCAGCGAGTGAGACACACACACACACACACACACACACACACATACACATATATATACTCAATCACTCACTCACTCACTCACTCACTCATAATCCTGACTGCCCTCATTCTACACTTCCCATAAGAGGAGATGATACTTTAATGACCAGTGAGAGGAAATTGGGTCATTCCACCAGCAAAGCAGTATTAGTACAAAGTAAAGAAATGTGAATTACAAATCGTACACCTCTACTATGGAAGTTTAATAGTTCTTAAAAGTTTATAGTACTTACCACACATTGACTCCCTAACAACAATTTTTTTTTTAAAACAGCAAGTAATCACAATCCTAGTTTGTAAATGAGAACTTACATTTTGATGCTCTTTTCCCCCGTTTATGTTTGGATGTCATGTTTGTGAAACTTAACATTTAGATATAAACCTAATTTAAAGCAGCCAAGTCTAGCACTCTGTTCACCTGTATCGTAAAAGTTGCCTAACTGTCAATATCAACATTCCTCCTCCTCTTCTGTTTTTGATATCGACAGGATGATCATCCTGGAGGACGACCTGGAGAAGCTGATGGTGTCCAAGGAACCGGCGGAGTTGACATTCGAGGGCTACCAGGACCTCAGTGACCGCTTGCACCAGCTGCAGCCTCACATGCAGGCCAGCACCGGCTGCTGGGAGGACACCATCTGCCAGGTGGAGCGCATGCTGAGACGGGCCAACGCCTGTCCAGGTGAGCTGGTTCCAACACAAACATGGCTGTTCATTAAATATAACAGTGACATCACCGTTAGTAGTATATTAGTTTCCATATTTACACAGGGCTTATTTTTAGCGCCAGCTTCCTCCTTCCTTTACCATGACTCAAGACTATTAACAGTTGGTGGAAGTGGCTCCTTCGCAATGTTGGACAAGAAACAGACCAGCCAGAGAATGACAGTCGGTTTGCAGTAACGCACACCATCTCTGCAGGTTATGCTGAGGGTCCGGAGCAGTGTGGTACTCCTGAAACCGAGATTCCTGCTCCTCCTCCATCCTACCCGTTGATCTTGGACAGAGACCCTGTGCCAGAAGAGCAGGTAAGAAGTAATGGCCACTTGACATCTCGCATTGTCAGTTTACGCCGATATTTCTTCTCCACAGTCAAGACTTATGTCCCTATTATGTGGCCTTTAAAACTACCATGAAACAGTCATTCTCCATCCTGATCTGTTTCCCTGTTGTCAACCTCCCCTGCTGTTTCTTTGGACCAGGAGTGGGAGGCCTACGTGTCTGACTCAGAATCCGACGGTGAAGGCAGAGGGTCTTGGTCTGACATCTTGTCACCGGAGGAACGGGAGCGGCAGCGCCGGGAGAGGGAGGAGTCCCGTCGCGTCCTGTCGGAGCTCAAAGCCGTGCTGGGCTTCCGTGCGTCAGAGGGGGAGAGGATGAAGAGGAAGCAGCTGCTTTTCAACGACCAAGGTCTGTGCTGACCCCATGTCACCTCTCTCCTGTGGTCATTTATAGATGAGGACATTAGAGTTTGACTGGTGGTGATTTTTTGCTGGTATTGTTAATATTCTTGAATTGAGTCTGGGACTGACTTGCCCATATGAGATTTCTAATCCAAGGTTAAAACTGGAAATCAATATATGAGTTCAACCCTAAGTAATATATATTTCCTCTTCTGTCGTGCAGCTGCTGTGACACCTTCAGCTCCCAGTGAGAGTTTGGATCCTGCCACAAACCCGTCAGACGCTCCGACTTCTCTGGGATCTATAGAAAGTGGCGTCAAAGAAGGAAACCACTTTCCAGAGTGCTCGGCAGGAAACAAAGGGGAGGAAGGGGAAGGAAAAGATGGCCGGGTGAGGCCTGATCCCTTCGCAGAGCCGGTGACGGAGTTCAGCTGTGGTTTGGAGGAGAAGGAAGGGGATTTGGGAGGAACGTCGGTGTGTACCAGAGGAGGAGGCGGAGCGGCTGAGCTCCACCAGTACGACGGTGTCCTGGAGGAGGGCCAGAACGGTCTGGACTGCTTCTTAAAGCCTAAAGTCCCTGCCGTCACTGTGATGGACAGACTGACGGAGCTCCACGGCCCAGAGGCTCTCAGCTTCAGCTCCGCCCTCGCCGCTCAGGTGGCGGCACGCTCGCACTCGCTCATCGCCATGGAGGAGCAGACGTTTGGCGATGATGATGAGGAGGAGGACGAAGAGGAGGGCGACTGTCAAACCCTTGAAAAGGACTTGAATTAAAAAACCCGCTGCTTTAACCTAGCACTGAGCAGAGACTGTATATATGTCTGATTGTCTTGGTGTCTTCTACCGATGGGTCCGTGTTACATCTTAACTGTTTCTTGTGTGGATGCATTTTCAAACTTACACCACTCTGTCGGTACCTGATCTGTGCTCCCTGCACGATCTGCCTCGCACATGCGCAGATGATAATCTTGTTTTACGAGGAGTTACGGCACAGCACGATCTGTTCCACGCTTCCGGTCATAGTTGTAGCGGTCTGCCGTTAGCCTCCACCAGGAGGCTAATGTTATTTTAGCTAACAGCTAATTCCACTAACCACTAGCTGACAGCTTGATTCCGTCTAAAATAACGTTAACTCAAACTAAACACTGGGAAAAGCAGGCTACAGCTAAATTAAGACTTTACAGTAATAACTATAAAGCCAAATTAGCTGTTAGCTTAACTAACGTTAGCTCCCCGGTGGGGGCTTAGGCTAACGGCGTGGAACAGATTGTGCTGTGTCGTAAACCCTCTGCGCATGCGCAAACATCTTGCAGCACAGATCGGGTACCGACACTCTGTCGATACCCATCCGTCCATTTTTCTGTACATTACCCACAATTCTTACTGCTCTTTTGCTGTTAAAACTCAGGTACCAGAACCACTAAAACATGACCTTATAGTGTCAGACCCGTAGACCAAACTGTCTGCAGAAACCTGGTGACATCAACACAGTGTGTATTGGTCAGTCGTTCAGTATGTCTGGAAACAAAGATTGTAGGAAACATCGGATTTATACATAAAACAGAATGTGTAATGATGTGATCCGATTCTTTGAGAGAAAAAAATGACAGTTTCTTAAAAATACTTTTAGGACGTTGTGCGCTGGGGGAGTTGAAAGGTTATAAGAGCAATATTCTGAGAAAGAATGGTGCTTCTCTGTGTTGAGGCAGAAGGCAAAGTTAGATGCAAACAGCTGTGTGGCTGATTTTAAAATCCTCTTATGCGACAAATTTCTAGCTTATCTTGGAGCTTTATGAAACATCCAGAAATAAAAGGAAAGCGAGTATGCCACAGTGTAAAAATGCTCTGTTAAAAGTAACAGTATTGCATTTAGAATTCAACTGAACCTAAACATGGTCAACAAAATGGAGTTAAAGTGTAAAAAAAGTACTCTTAAAGCATAATAGCCCTTTTCAGAGTATTTATTAAACAAAGCGAAGTTTTTTTGTTTTTGTTTTTGGATTTCCGGTGCTTAAATTGGTCTTATGTACAGCACTTGGGTAAATAATATTTCCACTACTGCAGTTGGTATGAATGTTTCAGGTGAAAAACTACAGTCTAGAAGGCAAGTTCATGCGAGTCACGCTAGGTTTGAGATGGAGCTCCTCAACAAAAGGAAGTAGAATGCTATTTTTACTATCAGCTCTTTATTTTTGTCTGGCCCTTTCTGCGATCCATCTCCCTACTTACCGTCTGACTGGACACAATGGCGGTCGGACACATAGCCGACATCCACAATCCTATTTCGAATACAACACTGTTGTATCAAACTGGGAGGAAAGATCAGAAAGACTTGTTTATGACTCTACACTTTATGGACTGAACTGTGTGCTGCTGTGAGGTTTTTAAATCAAATAGCTGTACGGGTATAGTAATAAAAAAAAGTTGTATTTCTCTCTTGTGAGGGCAATGTATAACTTTATGCTTCTTATTAAGTTGCCATAAGTCTGACAGTCCCAGTGTATGTCCCACCCACCTCATCTTCCCAGTCTTTCTTGTCACCATGTCTGCCTTCCTGCACCCTCTCTCTGGGTGAGATCGACCCCCCTCCTGCATTTTCCAACTTGAAATAAAATACCATTCTGGAAGTGTTCAATGTATCCTGAAGTCTTTTGTGGCGCTCGTGTTTCAGAGGCTCTCACGGCACGGGTAGAGAAACAGGTTTGGTGAGTTACTTGATATGTTTTGTGAGATTTTGCATTTGTCTCACCCACAACAGCTGGTGCTCCAGTTTACAGCCATTCCTGGCTATGGCGAGTCACACACAGACCTGGTGAAGTGGACTAAAGACTTAACATATAAGTGCCCCTGTCTTGGGATTTAATACACTTAAGAAGGGAAACCCCATATTTCAGTAACTCTACCTCTTCACATGTTAGCCATTTAAACCACCAGATAAGGATTTGACTCCAACAAACGCAACAAATACTGAAACTGTCTCATGTGCAACTGTGCATCAAGTGGCATAAATGCTTTCTAAATATAAAGCACCACACAATTGTATTAGTGACGTTATTTTTTATTAGATTGCTAACTGTTACAGGTTCGCCCCCTAGTGGTCAATTATGTGACTGGCACTTTCTTCGGGCAATAAAGCAGGATTTTTGATGCATATAGTTTTTTGTGAAAATTAACTTAAAACCATAAATGATGCTACGGACTGTTTTAGTGTTTAGTTTGATTGTTTTGGCTCACAGATCACACCTTTATTATTTTTTTTAGCCTAGCAAATGTTACCCTTTTTATGTTTGATGATATGATTTTCATCATATTTTATTATGTGCAGTTTATCAGTTTATGCCTCACCCACTCCTCATTTGGCTCACGCAGTGCACGAGCTCACCTTCAGCTGATTCGGCATGTTTTACTTTGTGCTGCCTTCAGGTGCTCCTATTAAGATCCGATGCGATTTTAAAGGTCCAGTCACGAATGCTATGAAATGTTATTTTGGTAAAAAATAAAAAAATAAAAAATAAAACAGACCTGTACCAGGAACTGACTCTCTTAAGATGTTGTTTTACTTTAACAAAACAGCACTTAGTTCATTAGAGCAGAATGAAAAAGACAACACAAACTTAGACTTAGAATCTTCTATGCAATTTTGTATATTAAAACATATAATTAATGTGTGCAACTCATTTAATTGTTAAACAATTAGTGAAACCAGACAATTATATAGCCTTAGATGCTCAAGGTCCCTGAAGGCTAACTTACTGCATTATTACACAACAGCCTTAATAATTACAGTTTATTTTGTGATTACATAATGCAAGTTCCTTACTATAGTTTACATGATAGTAGCTTATTGATATAACGACTACTAGTAATAACACTGCCAAGAATAACAAGAAGAAGAACATGATGACTAGGATAGATATAAATTGTGAAAAAACCGAGTGTCCCTAAAGGCAGCATCACACACAGCACTCCCACAGTCCCTAGCGCTTCCTTTTCCAGCAGCGCCTGCGATCATGGCGGACGTGGTTGCGGAGCAGGTAGCGGACCAGAAACCCGTCCCGGACCGGGAGCTGAACGGGGAGGCGGACGACAGAGAAGAGGCCGACCCCGTCGGGGAGGCAGCAAAAAAGAAGAAGAAAAAGAAGAAGAAGAACAAGTCCGCAACGACAGGTGAGGCTGGCTTGAGCAGTTTTTTTGCTAACAAGCTAGCAGAGCTAATGTTGCTTATAACACTACAACCAGACAGCTGCGTCGAGACAGCAGCAGTTAGCTGTAACGAAATCGGAAATGAGGGGAAATGGCCTTCAAAATAAAGGTTTTCACTTTCTTTTTTTCGGGATGATGATCAATTTATTAACCAGAATTGAAATGGTACGGAACATGTCATTGTTATTAATCCATTGAATGTAATGTGGATTCCTATTTCTTGCAAGGTTTGTATCATTAAGTTTGTACAACAATTTATATTGATTTTTTTTCTTTCTTTTTTTAATATGGCAACTTAATTTGGATTTCCAGATTCTGGCTAACCTGTCTCTTGAGCACCCTTTTACAACAATGTCATGTATTAAATAATTAACATTTAACAAGTAATATTAATGTTGGTAAGTTTGTCTTTTTTGTTTTTGACAGTCATAGCTTGCTTTTTTTGCATTATATTTTTCACTGACACCCAAGTGACCCAACTGATGTTTATTTTAAAAGTCACGCCGGAAGGACGGTGTCGGAAAAGTTCTGACCTGACGCTTATCGTTATTAGCCATGCGGGTTCAGGGCAGTGTGGGGGCTCTTGCTGTCAGGCCTTATAAAACACCCCGTGCTTTAGTCAGAGCTCATTCAGGGACGGTGACATTTAAAACAGCTGACACAGGAAGTAATATACTGCTTATTTTTTTAATTTTGTTTAGAGAAAACGCGAGAATCTGCGGATCTAAATGCTCCGGTTCTCCTTGCCAACTGCATTGAGCCTCAGCCAAGTTTTCCTGTTTCGTAATTCCCCGTTTAAGCGAATTATTATGTAATAAAAGCACATCCAAAGGAGGCTTTCTTTCTTTCAAAAAATAACTCACACTAAAACATGATGAACCTATGATCCACATACATTTTTTTCGTACCAAACTTTAGAGACATTTATTTTGTATTAATTGTGCGTTGTGATAACAATGCTCCCTGCTGAATAAATACATCGACATAAGTTCTGTATTATCACAACTTTGACTACCTACATGTTGTGGAGAAAGAAACAGTTGTTTTTACCCTTTTAGCAAGTGAGTCCTAAACTCTTAAAGAAAACCAGAGACAAGTGTTGAGTTTAGGTTGAAGGAGGTTGTGAAGAACTATGTGAAAGCAAGCAGTGTCAATTAAGTATGTAAACTCCACTTTCCACAGCTGAGTCAACCATAGTTTTGCTATTGACTCCTTAAAAATCCGGGCAATATATAGATATTATATCCATATTGTGATATGAGACTGGATATCGTCTTAGGTTTTGAATATCGTAATATGGCATAAGTGTTATCTTACCGTGGTTTTAAAGGCTGCATTACAGTAAAGTTATGTCATTGCCTGATCTTACCAGACTGTAGTAACTGTTCTATTATTAGCCTTTACCCACTTAGTCATCATATCCACATTTACTTGTTTTACTTTTACTTTACTGCCCGTTACCCCTACCAGGGTATGGGCCGCCAACAACAACAGCTCTCCAGAGTCCTCTGTCCTGGGCCATTTTCTCTAACTGGTTCCAGGTGTAGCCCATCTTGGTGGTGTCAGCCTCAAGGTCGCGTCGCCAGGTGTTTCTTGGCCGACCTCTCTCCCACTTGCCTTGTGGGTTCCACATTACTGATGATTATTTATCAAAAATCTCATTGTGCAATTATTTTGTCAAAGTGCCAAGTGTCAGCACCACTGTATCGTTGCAGTATTGATATCGGGGTATTTGGTCAAAAATATAGTAATATTTGATTTTCTCCATATCGCCCAGCCCTCCCTCTCTGCATCCATAATGGTTGTGTGAGTAGCAGAGCAGCTCACACTTTGAGCAAGCAGTAATTAATGTACAACTACCGAACATTGGCAGTCTCTCACAACACATTTATTATTGTTTTTCTTTGTAAAGGGTGTTCTCCTTAACTTCAAATCATGTATGATTTACATAACCAAATACAAATGAATGAGTGCTGTAGAGTTTGACGGTTTTGATTGGGATGCCTCAACCAAATCTTTCTTCTCTATCTGAAGTTATAAAGAGAGGCCGGTGTCAGTCATGTGACGAATCCATGTTGAATACAGTTTCTTTCTTTTCTTTTTAAAGTTTACTCTGTGGGCATTTTTAGCCATTATTTGACACGACAGCTGAAGACATAAAAGGGAAGAGAGATGGGGGAAGGACATGCAGCAGAGGGCCGCGGGTCGGCGTTGAACCCGGGCCCGCTGCGTTGAGGAGTAGACCTCTATATAAGGACGCCCGCTCTGCCAACTGAGCTATACGGGGGTCATCAAATACAGTTTTCAATCCTGTGTTTCTACTTTCTTAGATCTATTTAAGTCAGAATGGGTTGCTGAGCCTTACCTTACTTGAAAATGACAGCAAAAGTGCGTCACATAAAGATTGTAAAGTGGTACCTAGTATTAGTTGACAACCCTGAGGTCATGAAGTATTGTAATGGGTATAGAGAGCGATAAAGTATTTATTTTGCCTACCTAGTAGACAACCGGTTACGTTTTTCCTTCATTCTCGGCTAGTGCTGGGTACTGAACTTAGAGACGTTTAAGCACTGACCAAATTGCCTCCATAGTATCAAGTTCTGAAAAATGCCTTGTCATTCAGTGCTTAATTTCAATACCTAAAGCCGCCTACACATGAGGCAAGGCAAAGAGGCAGAGGAACGTTCTGCAATGGGTTGCACCCGTGGTTGCGCCTTGAAAGGTCAGCGGCAACCAGGTCAAAGTTGAAATAGTTTAAACTTTGAGCGCAGCACCCAGCGGCGATTCGGAGCAGTGCATGGCGCCGGGGGTAGCGCAGCGCCTGGGTGGGCGGCACTGCTCCCCCCACCCAGGAAATCAGGGGAACTGCCGAAGCAGAGCAGTGTGTAGGCCGCTTAAGGATTAAATCTATATCTCTATTATAGATCTAAGGTGTCAATGCTAAATGTGCATCTGTCCATTATAAGACGGTCTGATACGTATCTAGATGCATGGGATACGATTCGATGTTGGAACGATGAGATACGCTTCAATCTGACAGATAGGGTTACTATTCGTTTAATGTGCCTGAATCTTGTTTTGCTTTGTTTTAGTTAGTTTTCCATTGTTTTTATCTTCATGACCTGTAAAGCATATTTTAATTTCTTGAAAAACGCTATATAAATTCAATTTATTATTGTTAATGTACACACATTCATTTCCCATTATGAATTAGGTCCAGGTTACACAGTCATTGTGAGCTTTATAATACTGTTGCGAGCGTTAGCATGTGGTTAGCGCACTTTAGTGCTAATGAGCCTGAACAGGATGAGCAGAAACATGGAAACGTCAATATAAACGTAACACACCCAAATGCAGATCTATATTTATACCAGTCTACTCACATGTTTATGAACACACACATGGACGGATGTATTTTTAACCGCTGCTAGTTGATCGCTTGGACGGTTTATGTGTAGTTGTCGTTGACGATCTTCTTGCTGCTGCAGAGGCTGATGGAGTGGCCGAGGTGACCAAACAGCTGGAGAAGCAGGCCATAGAAGACAAAGAGAAAGAGGAGGATGGCGAGGAAGGTGATTGTCTTAACACCTGATACAACACACATCATCTTCTCACTAAAACAATCTCAACACATCGCATGGTGGTTGGTGTAACAGCAGTATCTTGACTTGCACAGATGGAGATGATGGAGATAATGCGACAGGGAAAAAGAAGAAGAAGAAAAAGAAGAAGAAAGGACGTAAGTTGACCACATTTTAATTTGTTAGCGCTGCAAAATATGTGCTGCAGTGCTGTGAAGAATGTCCCTGACTGTTTTATAAACTCAGTTGAAAAGAGCAATCTGTTCCCAGCTGAAGTTTTGCTGTCTGGCCTGAATTCAAACGCAGAGTCGGTTTGATGGAGTGTTTTATTTTTTATTTTTTCCTTTCCTATCAGCCAAATGTCAGACTGATCCTCCATCTGTGCCCATCTGTGAGTTATACCCGAGTGGAGTATTCCCCATCGGACAGGAGTGTGAATACCCCATCGTACAGGATGGGTAAGAAGAGCACACACACCTACACCTCTATTAATGTTCGGGCTAGTTTCCTACCCGGTTCATCAGTCATGTCGGAGCTTAAAGAGATCGGGCTTTTGCTGCCGTTGCTTTACAACTCTGAAAGCCAAATCTTTAAAATGTATCTTTAAATTAAACATTTCTGTGGCCTTTTCTTGATTTTATACATCTTTTACATTTATGCTTGCTGTTATATTATATTGTTTGTCTTATCCGTCTGTTGTTCCCTCATTTTTTTTCTTCCTGTAAAGCACGTTGTAACTTCTGACTTAACAAAATCAGAGGGGAGTATTTGCAAGTCGGTTGATAGTATCCTGCCTTCAGGTCTTTAAGGGCAGACATTTAGTTTGAGAGTACTAAAAATCCTACTAGTTGATGTTGTGTGCAGGTGTTTATATTAGCAGTAAAACTTCTTACAAAAATCATGTTTAAATTAGCCTGTTATTTAAAATGTTGGGGATAACCTTGCAGCTGTCTACAGTACTACACTGTACTGTGCTTCTGTGCAGATGTATTCATTGACCGTGGTCTGTTGATAGTTATCCTATGGCTTACAAGTCTTTAATGATGTAAAACCAGGTACTGCCTGCCGTGTTAAAATGCTTAATTTCACCTCTGACTATCCAGAATTGCTCCACAAAAAAAAGTGTGTTGTTGTGTTCTTTGCCCAGTCGCAGTGCAGCGTGGCGTACGAGCAGCGAGGAGAAGCGAGTTCTGGATAAAGCCAACGAGGAGATGTGGAACGACTTCAGACAGGCGGCCGAGGCCCACAGACAGGTCCGCCAGCACGTCCGCGGCTTCATGAAACCCGGCATGACCATGATTGAAATCTGGTGAGGCTGCGCTCATCTGTTCAATCCGTATTATCCAGTAATATAATTATTATTATTATTATTATTATTATTGTTGTTGTTGTTGTTGTTGTTGTTATGTGGCTATCTGGAACTAGACGGGCGGTATTCAAACTGTGAGGCCCTACCTCAGGGGGCACGGGAGAGTTGAAGTGGGGGGGGGGGGGGGGGGGGGGGGGGGGGGGGGGGGGGGGGGGGGGGGGGCAGGCACAGTGCCAGCCTTTGCACACCTCTCAACTCAACAGAGTTGTTCCAAAGCTGCGTTCTGAGCTATTTTGCTCTGTTGCATACTAATTGTTTTTTGCTTTGAACTCCTTTTGTCCATCACCCTTCCCTCCAGTGAGCGGTTGGAGGACTGTTCTCGTAAGCTGATAAAGGAGGACCGGCTGAACGCCGGCCTGGCCTTCCCCACCGGCTGCTCCCTGAACCATTGTGCTGCCCACTACACTCCCAACGCCGGAGACACCACTGTCCTGCAGTACGACGACGTCTGCAAGATCGACTTCGGCACGCACATTAACGGTACCACAGGAAACAAAGTGCTGCTTCTACTACTCTTTGTGCTGATGAAAAGCGATGCATTGAAGTACCACTCTTAATCCATAATGGATAGATAGAGCAGCTTCCACTACAGATTTACACTTCAGGCCGCTAATGGTTCACTTTTTTTTACAATAAAAGAATGAAAATCAGTTGTCTGACTGTTGGAACTTGGCACTGATACGAAATTCATTACACTTAAAACAGGATGGGCGGTTATAATTTTCCCAAAAAAGTTCAGTCTTTGTTGTAAGTGCAGATTGATTAAGACAGATCTATTCTGTGTGTGATTACACACTTTTGTTTTTACTATACAGACATAAATAGAAACAAATAGCTGCCTTTAAGAAAAAATACATGCAGAAATAAAAAAGGCAGGATAAAGATTTGCAGAGTGGTTAGCTGGAATGTCAGAACCAATTATTAGTAGCATTTAGAGGGCTCAAATATACTTTGCTTCTCACAACAAAAAGAAGACTGTTTTCCAACTATCCTGTATCATTATACTTACTGTTAATGTTGATCTTTTGTCAACATTTGAAATCATGCTTTTTAAAATGTGGCAAAGACCAAATTGCCATCTGCTTTTCTAATATTCTGCTGCTGGATGTTTGACATAGAGGAAAAATAACCTCTAAAAACCCAAATCAGCTTGGAGTACCTCGTCTAAAGGATGCTCTGCTTTCTGCTTGGTGTCTGTTTGCAGGGCGAATCATTGACTGTGCCTTCACTGTCACATTTAATCCAAAGTTTGACAAGCTGCTGGAGGCTGTGAGAGACGCCACCAATACTGGAATCAAAGTATGACTACTACACAAATAGGGTTGGGTACCAAAACCTGGTTCCACTACGCAACCGGTAGGAATCAGACCGGACTAGAACGCAAATTTTGGATCCTCATTTTGGTTCCACTCAATGTGTCGACTGGAATATTTTCCCTCTGTCGTTCCAAAACGGACGTAAAATGATCACGTTTTCTCTGTAGTCTACTGTAAGCTAGCTACCGTAAATGTAGACTACTTTTAAAATGCCATATTTTCCCTCTGGGCTCACCGGAAAGGACGAAAAGCATATTAACCATTCACTGCACGTGGGCGTAGTAAACATATTACCCTAATGTTAGCCAGTTGTGTGTGTGTGTTTGTGTTTGTGTGTATGTATAAATGTTAATATAGTAAGTTTCAATAATTTTCCATTTCCTGTACAAAATGAGAACAAGCAAGACACTCATATTTTGTAGAAAAATGAAAAAATATTCTCATTTATTGAGGTAAATTTCTCTAGACAAAAACTGAGGTAACAATTTGCATAGTATAACTTCCATAAAGTGGATTTGATCTTTTCAGTTTTTCAAGATTCGGTGTAGGAATCGTAGCGATCCAAACGATACCCAACCCTATGCACAAACTCGGCTCTCTCTCTCTGAGTCTCCCTGCAGCTCAGGACTTCCTGTTTGTTTGTTGCAGAACGCTGGCATCGATGTGCGTCTGTGTGACGTTGGCGAGGCCATTCAAGAAGTGATGGAGTCCTACGAGGTCGAGCTGGATGGCAAAACATACCAAGGTAAATGGTCAAACTACACACTGCACAGTAGGGACGCCCCGATTAAGTGAATTTTTTTGTCTGAGTCCTTTAATGCTGAGACCGAGTCTGCTCCGACACTTCTAGTACCTAAAATGTTGATAAAATTTGTGTTGATTACGTTGCTTTATTTTAATAAAAATAAACACCAGAATCTTGTGTATGAAGTGCTTTGTTTACCTAAATCTCGTAAAATAAACAGTACAATCACAACAGTGCAATAGTTTTACCCCCCCCCCCCCCCCCCTTCAATTCATATTTTAATGTGTTAATAAATATTTTAATGTCTGTTTGTTTTGTTTATTATCTCCTGTCCAGTGAAGCCGATCCGCAACCTGAACGGCCATTCGATCGGTCAGTACAGAATACACGCTGGCAAGACTGTGCCCATCGTTAAAGGAGGAGAAGCAACAAGAATGGAGGTGAGTCAGTCATGACGGTCACCGCTCTCACTATACGCAATATCATGGCTCGGATATTTGCATTATCAGGATTTTTCATATCTGTATCTGTGCGAGTGAAGTCTAAAATGTTGCAAATCTAGCTGTTTGTAGAGCTGCAGAGATTCATCGATTACTTTAACTACTTACGTCAACCATTAAATTAATCACCCACTTTTTTTAGATTGTTTTTTGGGCTTTTCCACCTTTTAATTTTTGAGAGAACGGTTAGCTGAAAAAGGGGAGAGAGGGGGGGAAGATGGTCACAGGTCAGATTCAAACCCGGGACCTTTGCATCAGGGCATAAACCTCTCGGTACATGTGTGTCTGCTCCACCCCTGCTCCACCCTGGCCACACTCACCGACTTGAAAATAAAACAAATCTCTTGATTGTTTGAGTCTTTTTTTAATGGGAGATTCTGAGTCCAACTTCTTAAATGTGAATATTTTCTGAATTCTTTAGTGACTGCAAAAAAACAAGACATTTGAGGACATCATCTTGGCCTTTGGGAAACACATTTTTAACATTTTACCACATTATTGACCAGACAACTATTCGATTAGTGAAATGAAACAACAATGAAAAATAACCGTTACTTTCAGACCTAACTCTGTCTTTTGAGCCCTTCATGTTTGATAACTTCAGAGGCTTTTAAAAAAAAAATTCTTTAGTCGTTCCGCTATTGATTGATTGTTTTTACACTGCAGGAGGGAGAAGTTTACGCCATCGAGACATTTGGCAGCACGGGTAAAGGTATGGTCCACGACGACATGGAGTGCTCTCACTATATGAAGAACTTTGACGTCGGCCATGTCCCCATCAGGTAAGAGTTTGTCTGCCTTTAAGATGCATTGCTGCACAAAAAACATAACTATTATTTAATGTTGGTATATTGTTAACAGTCTGATACAAATCCTGAAGATCTGATTGACACATTTTGTGTCAACAACCACGCCCCTTAGTCATAAATCATACACCTACTGGGGATTTCTTTGTCGTCTAGATAAACTGTCATGACTCCAGGTGGCTAGCGCTAGTTGGCTATCTTGTACTGATGAAGTTGGCGTGCATCTACCAGAGAAACAGACTGAATCTTCTACAATGTAGAGCTGTTCATATTTAAATTGCGGTCTTAAATAACGGACACTTACCTCGTCTCCAGGTTGCCCCGAGCGAAGCACCTGCTGAACGTTATCAACGAGAACTTTGGCACGTTGGCGTTCTGCCGGCGCTGGCTGGACCGTCTGGGCGAGAGCAAATACCTGATGGCCCTGAAGAACCTGTGCGACCTGGGCATCGTGGACCCCTACCCCCCCCTCTGCGACACCAAGGGCTGCTACACCGCTCAGTTCGAGCACACCATCCTGCTCAGGCCCACGTGCAAGGAGGTGGTGAGCCGGGGAGACGACTACTGATCGCCTGACTCCACCCGTCAACAGCACCTCACCTCCTCGTCCCCCCCCCCCCCCCCCCCCCCCCCCCCCCCCCCCCCCCCCCCCCCCCACCCCCACACAGCACCTCCACGCCCCGTTAGCAACTCCTCCAGAGAAACGACAGAAAAGCGCTTTAAAAAGGACTGTGAGGGATGACGAATGCTACTGCATTCTACCCACAATGCACCGCTCGCAGCTTGCAAGGAAGAAGGATTGGCTTTCTGAGGTTTTTTTTTTGTCATCACCCACAGAAATTAAAAACAAGCCAACACATTTATGTCGGAGGAAACATTATAGTTTCTTGCAACTTCCTGCGGACCTCGCTTTGCAGAACTTTCAAAACTGTCAAGCCAGCTGCTGCTGCTGAATCTAGTGCACCCCCCATATTCAAGGAAACGGTGACTGTGGGGAAAACCTCTTTTCATTTCTTAAGTTTTCGATTGCGCCACTCTGAGCCTCCAGTTCTTTAGTGCTCGAGTTACATTCAGCACAAATGCTACTGATGCGTTCAAGAAGTGGTTGGGCCACTGCATGGCCAGGAATCTCTGCTAAACACATACATCTTCACACAAACACCGGGCATCTGCATCTTTATGTTGGGCTTCTGTCGCAACGGGTGGGGCCTCTGCACTCTGGCCCCCTAGTCATTGTTTCTTTGATATTTTTTAAAATATCTTTGAAATGGTTGCTGCCACTTTATGTTCCCCAATGAAAAATTCTTCATTTTGAGCTCCTTAAAAATGTTTTTGTAAGAAAGGAAAAAAAAGTTGATTAAAATGATTTTGTTCATTGTGTGCCTCTCTTCTGATTTCTTTCAACAAAATCGCCCAAAAATAACATGGATGATTTCAGACAACGTTCTTCAGGTAAAATTAAGGATTACTTTCATTGAATTGTTTAGGTTTTTAATTTAATCTAATAGCATTTTAATTCCTTTTTTTTTTTAATGGTTTCAAAACAAAACCGTATCCGGACTAAACTTTGACATCTACTCATCTGTGATCCACTCAACATCCTCTGATCTTAATGGTTAGTCAAAATAATTCTTAATTACTGCCTTTTTAACTAAAAACGTATGTATGTATAATTTGATATAAATGAGGCTTGTTGACCATGAATTTTAAGAATAAGTGTAAAACGTATTATTAAACTAGCTCAGGTTAAAAAAAATTCAATTCAATTCAATTCAATTTTGACCTGGAAGGACAAGTTCATGGTTGACAGGAAGACAACACAAGGGTTCAGAAGCTGGAGAAAGTGATTGGTTGATATTTTTCGGGGATTACACTTTTTTTTTTAAGAGCGTTGGATGAGAAGATAAATACCACTTTCAAATCTGTCTTGTTAAATTTTAAACAGTAAGCTACCAGCTAGCATCTGGTTAGGGTGAAAAACTACAGGCAGAACGTTTCTTTCATGCACTGATCGATCTTAAAATGGGTTATATTGCATCTACTCTTTCAGATTAGTGGGGAAAAAACACTGAAAATGCACATCTAGGTGTTTATTTTACTACACTTTGTCTATCTGCACCTGTACATTTCTTCTAAATTCACCGACACTTAGAATTAGATAATGCCTTATTTGCATATTTAAACTTGAAATACAAAATAGAATTGTCTTTATATAAGTAATTACTGGGGAAGTTTCATGGTGATACAGTGTGTTAAAACTCTTCACCTGTAGTGTCTTGCAAAGATGAATTTTACAATAATATCTTTAGAGGGCTGTTCTCATACTCTGAGCCAGAAATCTGCACTCCAGTAGATGGACTGACTGTATTTATAGACAGACACCATTAACGTCCACTCAAAGCACTTTTAACAGTAAAGCCATTCACACACACACTTGCCCAAGGACACTTCAACATGCAGGCGCAGGGATCGAACCCCCAACCTTCTGATTGGTAGGCAACCACTCTACCATCTGAGTCACAGCCACTCAAATAGCTATTGTTACTTACTGTACATAAAATGAACTCTGCCCTTGTATTCCTACTGTATATATATCTTACAGAATGGTTTGTTCATAAATCATTCATAGCCTGATTTACATAACATTTCTAAAAACATGGTTAAAATTGCTTTTTTCTTTCTATGGCTGAAAGTATTTTCTAATTTATTCTGGTGTGTCTAAAATTCCCTCTGTAATAACTAAATAAGAATTTTGAATCTGGATTTATCCAATGTTAAGATTTATGTCCTGGAAACGTTAAAGGCTATAATTGGTCATTATCTGAAGTAAATACTTGGTTAGGCAAACTTTGATTTTGGGCAACATAAATTAAGCAGCCTTGACTAGCTTCCTGTACAAAATAAGAACAAGCAAGACACTCATATTTTGTAGAAAAATGAAAAAATATTCTCATTTATTGAGGTAATTTTCTCTAGACAAAAACTGAGGTAACAATTTGCATAGTATAACTTCCAAAAAATTCACACGCGCACACACATCCATGGGGTAGTAACCAAACATGACACGTCTGACAATAAAAGGAGAAACATGAACTGTGCTTTGAATTCCCCTCTGAAAGAGAAGTCAGAGGGAACTTGGTTGAGGTGGAGAATACCTTTTTTTTTTAAACAATTTTCTCCAGTATGGAGATAAATATCACAATCTGTATATACTCCAGAAATCCTGTTCAATCTGGATATTGTACTTAACAGATGGTAAATTAAATACAATATGTACACGTACAGTACACACACATACACACATCTACTTAATGGTGATAGAACAGTCATAACTGCTGGTGGTGAACAGTCGGCGGTTGAATAAAACCTTTTAAAACAGTCAACGGCCTCTTTTCTAAAACCTGTGAGGGGGATTGTATAAAAATACATTCAAAATCTAAATGCTGGTCTGGCATGGGACTGCCGCTGTGGAGATTCCACTTTTCTGAATTGGTAAGAACTTAAAAAATATACTCTCAACAAAAGGGCACTTTTCTAGTACACTAGTTTGCGTGTAGTTTGGAAATGGTTCACACTCTGAGGACAATTACATTTTGGAGAAGAGAGGTGGCAGCATTTAGCTAAAAATAATATATATATCCCTTTGGAAATTTAATAGTGAAAGAGGGAAAACAAAAAAAAAAACACACCCAGCAAATGTTGAACCGTTTTGGAAATGCTGAGAGGTTTCTTTCCAGAAACTTGTCCCCAGGCTTTGGCTTGAGGTCTGCCAATTTTCCCTGACAGACTCAGGAGTACTTCAGGGAGAAAAAATAAACTTCCTACCCTGCTTGTGTACAGAGAAGAGACTATAAACTGAGTAAAAACAATGCTGGCGGCCGATTCTGTAGACATTAGTGCATTTCTGGCAGGAAATACATCCATCAAAACTTTACCTGTCTAGAACACAGCGAGGCCATTTCTAGTGAGTGAATGACATCTTACAACCCTACATCCAGTTCTGTGACGACGATCTAAAGTGACTGAGAAACATTTCCGTTGATTCAAACAAAAACAAACGAGCATTTACAATCAACATTCACGAAACGCAGGTTGGCAAACACGTGAATACACCTGTGCGACCTGTAGAGGACACTTGAGTCTGTTGGCTGCTACTGAGACACATCTTGGCTGATACTCTTTATAAAAACAACTGTACACAAATCACAAACATCACCATTTGTCTTTTACAAATACCTACATATAAACACCATATACAAGAAGTTCGCAAAGCAGAACCAGGCTTTTTTTTTTTTTTAATAAAAAGGAGTCCTTCCTCTCTTTTTCTTTCTTATTTAAAAAAATAGATAACAAAGACCCATCCTCCTCGGATATAAAATGCCCAAAGGAAGATGGAAGCGAGAGAGCGATAGGTGGGGCTGTGCTGATATCTTCTCGCAGAGTGGTCAGGTGCAGCTGAGGAGGATGGGGGGTGGGGGGGAGATTGTGGTCTTATAGCGGCCGGTCTTTGTCCTGAGTTACTCGCTGTGTGTAGAAGAGGATGTAGGCCTGAGCACGACAGACCTCCTCCACTGAACACACGTTCAGCTTAGAGTCATTACAGTGAACCCAGAAGCCTGCAGGAGAAAACAAGAAGGCAGTCTATTAATAAGAAGGCAGTGTATTAATAAGAAGGCAGTGTATTAATAAGAAGGCAGTGTATTAATAAGAAGGCAGTCTATTTAATAAGAAGGCAGTCTATTTAATAAGAAGGCAGTCTATTAATAAGAAGGCAGTCGTAGCACACAAAGACGCCTGAATTAACAGGAGTTCTGAATTATTAGCCAAATGTACCCATTTACTTAAACAGGACTTAACAAACCAATTACACACATGGAGATTATTTACTCAACATGAGGAGTGTGGGGTTGTATAATTATTTATGTTTGTGTGGCATTTAAATGGAACATAAGAAATCTGGGTATCCATATCCCTGTGTTCATGATTCTACCAGTATCAAGGTTTCTGAGCATCTGTGTCTTGTTTTCTAAATTGGATCAGGGTTTGAATTGTGAAATGAAATTATATACGTGCAATGGAACCTTTATCCTGTAAGTAAAAAAACTTGATTCCAAGAAAATAGTCAGGTCTCTATTAAATCCATAGCTCAGTTGGTAGAGCAGGCGCCCATATATAGAGCTGTACTCCTCAACGCAGCAGGCCCGGGTTTGACTCAGACCTGTGGTCCTTTACTGCATGTCACCCCCTCTCTCATGTCTTCAGCTGTCCTATCAATAAAGGCTTAAAAATTACCCAAAAATCTTAAATCCAAAATCCTGCTGTGCTCTCCACTAACCTCCTTCTGTGTTGTAGCAGTACGAGGTGTAGTGGCCAGATCCGAAGCCCTTCCCATGATGCATCACCACAGCAGAGAGGTCGTAGAGGAAGTGCTTTGGGCGTGGCGAGCTTGCAGAGCTGGGGCTGCTGGGATTGGAGCAGGGCACTACTTTGGGTGAGGGGTCTCTGCAGCAGTAGGGCTCCATGTTGAGAAGCTGGTCGAAGCTGACGTGGACGCCGATCTTCTCCCGGTGGTTCCGCCCGGACCACCTGAGGACCAATCACAAGTTAGAGAGCCGGCCAGCCGCTGAGCTAATAGTCTGCATCGCAACGGTCCTCAAAACGATAAATTACAGCTGGGTTATATGAGGAAAAATATGATTGGATAAACAAAAATTGGCCGACCGGTGCAAAGTCATCCTACCTGAAGCGTTTGAGGTGGAGCCGCAGGACCTGAGGCAGTTTGTGGACCATCAGCTGTTTTTGTGCATCAGTCAGGAGGACTGGTTTGGAGGAGGTCCGCCGTCGAGCCGCTTCAAACAAGAGCAGAGAGTTCAAACGCAATTCAAGTTGTTGCCTCAGCTTTGCTGCATTCTTGTGACCAACAGCCATGAGAGCTAGGATGGACTCATTTCTGAATATCACTGAACGTCAGTTCTACTCATTTAGATGACAACTTGCACAGCTGTATATTCTCATTTAGGACGAATGGGTAATTATTTACTATGGCAGAAAATTCCAACAATATCTTTCTCTCTTGTAGCCTTTAGTGTGCATAGAAATAAAAATAAAAGTTATAAAAGAGGGAACGTTGAGTCAAGACTATAGTTTCTCTCTGGCTTCTTATTCAAAAGTCCAGAGTCTAGTTAGTTACGGGCACGTGGAAATGGTTTCGGAACAAGACAAGTTGACAGGTTACTGCAGAACATTACTGCCACAATCTGTTTGGGACCTGTGTAGCATTTTAAATGTTTAAATGTCTTTAAACTGTAAAACCATGCAGAAAGGCCACAACAACACAATAAGAACACCAACATGTCTGATAGTTTTTCAGGATTTTCAGACAAGTATGAACAGCGTGACATGTTTTAAATGAACGTTTTGATTTGACGGACTGATCGATTTGCCATGTCACACAGACTTGGATCACTTTAACCTCTTTTCGCAAGAGAACTAGAGAATAGGTTGGACTAGCTGAATACAACAACTGGAATTAGAATAGAACATCATCAGCATATGTAAATGTGTTAATAATGACAAGTCTCTAAGTTAAAAGATAAAGAGTGTATATGTGTGTGTGTGTGTGTGTTTACATTATTTAAACTCACAGTTACACTGCTCACAGGCGTAGATGTTTCCCTCCAGCGCTTCAGTCTCCGTGAACTTGGCCAGCATTTCCGTCAAATGGCATGAGGCCTGAGCAGCATGCTCCCTGCTGTTACTGTGATACCGCTCGGGGAACTCCAGCGACAGATCCCAGAAAGGCTCCACAGTGTTGGAGCGATGTTCGCAGGCCAGGCACGTCACCTGCATATGAGAGGGAGGGAAGTAAAGACATGAGCCGGTGTAGTAGTATAGTATGCATATTATTCTAACCCTAATCAATCTGGCTGCCCTAGCCATGCTGTGGGCTGTTTCCCTGTCTTTTTATACAGAATCAAACATATATTAAATAAAAGTGGTGAATAGCCACAGGGCAGAGATATCCCCAAAACCCTACACAGCCCTCCATTCAGCAAGAGCAGGTGTCAGTGTGTGCTCAGCCTCCACAAGTACACACAAATCTCTTGTCCTCACACTAACTCACTACACACCCTACATTACTCAACACACAGAGCATAGGTGCAACCAATTAAAATGATTAATATGTAAACTATATCAATGGAAGGAAAGCTGTACTGCTCAAGATTATGATAGCAACATACAATTGGTCTATGAAATGTCACAAAAGAATACCTATGACAACTTCAAAAAGATCAAGGTTTAAATGTCTCAAAACCAAAAAGGTATTCAGTTTAGTATACTATGACAGAATGTAGTAAGTTCTCACAGTGGAGAATTAGAAACCAGACAATGAATAACATTGTTTCATAATTTTTTCCATGATTGAAAAAGTTGGTGGCAGATCATTTTTCTGGTTCGATTTTTTTGCCAAATAGCTTCAGCTCTACTCAGGGTCGTACCAAGATCACTACTGTGTTAACAAGGTACACGTTTGAAAGAAGGTAGGAGAAAAGGTCAAACCATAAGCAACTCAACCTTAAAAACACACTCAAAATGTAAGATTAAGGTCAGAGACGGAAGCTTAGCCTCCATTTAAGTACGTAAAGTGATAAATGAATCCACCCAGCCCAATTTAATCTGAATTGTGAATTAGTAATACAGTTCAGTCAGAGTTGAAGACTGTTGAATTATCACTGGGGTGTGTAGGCAGATCTGAGTGGGTTAATGTGTGTGCAGGCATCATGGGAAGTGAATCAGGCAAAGCGTGTGAACACTGCAGAGTTAAGAATGGTTAAATGAAGGTAGGGGTGTGTGTGTGTGTGTGTGTGTGTGTGTGTGTGTGTGTGTGTGTGTGTGTGTGTGTGTGTGTGTGTGTGTGTGTGTGTGTGTGTGTGTGTGTGTGTGTGTGTGTGTGTGTGTGTGTGTGTGTGCGTGCGCGCGTCACACCTGGCTTAGGAGCTGGCCATGAAAGATGGTGTTGACCACACTGAGCACCTGTTTGATGAGGCGTTTCTGGGGGACTCCTGCTGTGGTTGTGTGCTTGCCGGTGCTCTCCAGCTCGTGTTGCACCTTGTCCAGCAGCTCACACAGAAACTCCTGAGCATCTTGCTGAGCGTAGCCCCTGAACGCCGGGATCAGCTGCCACACCGAGTGGAGCATGGCAAAAGGCGATACCAGCGCCCACTTGCCAGACCACATAACCTGGAACAAGGTGTGCAGCTCGTGGCAGAGCGAGATGTGCTTTGAGCTGGGCTCTTTGGGTTGTATCAGCTCCATGCTGCGGGCCCGTGAGGCCCCACCACTGAGCCCTGCCCCAGAGCCTGAGCTGGCCTGGAATCCCCTCCTTTGGAGCAGTGGGGACTGGGAAGAGGGCTTCCCAGCCAGTTGCCCGTGGACGGCAGATGCTAGTAGTTCCAGTGCTTGGGTCAGATCCAGGCGCAGAAAGCACTCCCTGAAGACATGGAGGTGGCTCAGCACCTGCAGGATGGAATTCATATAACAGGTGTTGCCTAAATTCCTCAAGCCGGTCACTCCAGGAGTGACTGTGGGACGACGTTTGAAGGGTGAGCCACCCTGTTTGGTACTCTGCTTGCGGCGAACAGGCGTTTGAGCAGAACGGGGGGTTGCTGAGGGTGTTTTGGGCTTAGATTTGGAGGTAAAAGAACAGCTCCGGGGTTTGGAAGTTGGTTGGACCTTTTTCGTCCGTCCCCCTTTCTTGGGGGTAGCAGTGGCAGGGCTTTGAGTCCTTGTCCTGCGGGTGAAGGACGGGGGCACAGGTTTTTTTGTCTTGTTGCATGCCCTCCGCGATGGTGTGGCAACTGCGGCATCTGCAACTCTCTGGCTTCTCTTACGTAACCGGCGACTCTTCCTGAGAGGGACATTCTCCAGCTCCTTCTGTAGCTGCCTCTTTAGAGCCTGCCTCCTCTCCTTCACCTCCCTTTTCTGCTCCTCCTCCTCCTCCCTCTTTCTCTCTTCTTCCTCCCTCTTCTTTCCGCAGTCAGTCAGTGCGAACCATAAGCGAAAGACACGTCCCATAAGTGCCCTGCGGCGGTGCCAGAGCGCAGTAAACATCCTGTCCTCGTCCCTCAGCTGCAGCTCACGGGCACCGGATGGCATGAGGGCATCGGGGCCAGCACTAGCGGAGCGGAGGGTGCGCCCACTGCGGGTGGTCACCTCATAGTGCTGGCTCTGGATGGCGCTGAGTGTACTGCGAAGCAGCTTCAGGTCTCCGGTGGCGTTATCATTCAGGACATAGTCGTCACACAAGTAACAAAAAACGTAAAGTTCATTAACCTCCAAAGCCAACGGGTGGTGCTGCTGCTGGAAGTGCTGCAGAGCATGTTCCTCGATGTAGCGCCCGCACGCCACATGAGCACAGCCCAGGCAGGCCCATATAGACTCGCTGGTGTTGCAGTCCGCGCAGTGCCACTTCTGGGGGTTGAGGATGGAGTGGTCTGGGGCCAGCCGCAGCCTCCCCACATGCTTACACCTATCCATTACACACGCCTGCCTGCCGAGCTGGCTGGCTGTGTCAGTCAATTACTGACTGTCTGTGTGTGAGTCTGTGTGTCAGTGTTTCACACTGGCTTCATATCACCATGGTGACCATGGCGAGCTGAGAAATAAGACCCTCCCAGGGCATGGTGGCTTCTAGAGGGGAGAGGGAACAGATGTGGTTAATGCAGATGAATGGATGGAATAAGAAAAAAGAGATGCAGGGAATCTGTGATTCAAAACAGAGTAAGTTAGATAGGCAAGTTCTACATAATTATGTTACTGTAATCTTGTCTTAATATTGTTTGAACATCTACCCCTACAGGCCAAACATAGTTTTAAAAAAGCACATTTGGTGTATTTCCATATCAAAATGACATCCTGTTCTTGTAAACATAACATTGTTATCTCAAAGTCACTACGTCTAACCTCAAGTAACTGTTTTATAGCTACACACAGTAAACCGCGGCAAACTGCCAGATGGAAAGCAGGCTGTCACATTTCCTAACAGAAACATGGGCCAACAGTAAAAGCACTGCAGTGTTGTGTGATGCATCCACTGAAAAACAGAAAGGTGTACAGAACAACATGAGCTCTTAAACCTAGATATGAACCCATAGACAAGACAAACATCTGAGTATTTCCGGAGATGGTGACTATGAAATAAAAAGTCAGCAGGCACAGTGATAGTAGTCACGGTGACTTTACAGGAACATATTTTTCTTCATCAAAACCTAATACGATAAGCAGCTAACAGGCAGTAGCTTCTGATTGTGCAAGAGTTCTCCAAAAACACTGATTTAACAAACGGTTGTACTTTGGTTTGAGGCCAACTAAACTCAACCCAGAACCCTTCAATCAGCCTCCACTCAACCTCTCCTGGCTTCTTTTCACATCCCTGGGGGTTGGTGTACCTCAGCTGAAAAAGTGAGGATCCTTGAGTGGGCTGAGCCCTGTCAACCCCCCCTTACTGAGGTCAAAGAAGAAAGATTACCGGACAAAAGGGGGACTGAGCTTGCAAAGTGGTGCACCCTTTGTCTGGGTACAGGAGTAACTTTGCTGGGGAAAGGAAAAGAGTGAAAGAAAAACAAGGACAGAAAACTGACTGTTAGGAAATGGTGTATAAACAGAGAGGGAAAATGATGGAGAGACTGGAACACAGACCAGATGGGAGGACAATGAATAAACATGACGTTTCTAACTTCAGGAATGTCTTTTTTTCTGCTGTGTTGTGCCTTTATTTAATTTAGCGGTTTAAAAAAGCAAAATAAGAGTGAATCAAAGCGTTCAGGTCAAAGTAGGCGTTTGTTTCCAAGTTATATTAGAGTGGGCGTATTTAATTGGTAAATCATCAGATTGTGACGTCACGAGTGTGTGCAGCCGCTGTGATATAAATAAAACCTCACGTTGTCAAGAGGGATCCAAGACAGACCTTGTTGAGTTGATAACTAACCTTCCGTCTCGTTAACATTGATCATTCACAGAGTATGAAGTCATTTCAGTTTGATTCTTTAGGTGGTATCATGATAACCAATTAAAAAAGCAGAATACCTGTAGCTGTAATCACTAACTTCGCTGTGTACATCCGAAGCTCGCTGATGATTATCCGCATTGTAAGTTACAGTAATCACTACTGAGCTTTAGGAATACAGTAACTGACTTGTTATGTAACGCGAGATAGTGACACTTGCGGTTTATCTCTCGGGAGAGATGTTTATCAATGAGAGTTTACAATGTCCCCGAAGTTTTAGCTATCTGGTAACGTTAGTTAGCGCGCTTTGCCTGGTTTGTCCTTGTGGCTGCGTGGTCTTAAGTGGCTGAATACCCTACAGTCTAATGTTAACACGGGTTAAACAAGTCTCAACAAAACACTACGAGCTTGTCTAGCCTTTAAAAAAAAACGGTACGACATAACAATAGAACAAGACGCGTGTTAAGGACTGTCGAAACAACTCAACTTTAAGGTAACGCTATCTCCAGTTTAGGTTAGCGTGTACTTGATACAGCTATGAGGAGTTGCGATTACAAAACACTTAAATTTTACACAAAGACAATGTACACCACTGCAAAACCCTTACAGGACAATTGTATGAAATAGCTTGACATACAAGTACAAGCAAACAAAAGGTAAGTAGGTCAGCTCTGTCGTTTTTAATTTATTTATTAAAAGGGATTAGTGAGCCCTAGCTGCCCTGCTAACATTAGCCTAGCATGCTAGTTAGCATTAGCCTGCCATAATCCTACAAGTTCATCCGTTAGCCGGAGGTCAGCTCCCAGCGGCAGCCGTAGCTTTAAAACGAACCTGCGGGATGTGTTAAAACAACACCAAAGGTATCATCGGCTACACTGTTACACATGTATTATGAATCACTGTGTGTGAAAATAAAACAGCATACCGAGCCTCTCCTTCATGGCAGCAACTCCTCTGTTTCTATAATGATCGCCATCTTGTCAGTCCTTTTCGCGTGGTGCTGCCTCGAGCGCGTCCTCTATACGTGACGTTGTTGTTGTTATTTTTGTTGTTGTTGGTTAATGAGTTGTTTCATTGAAGCCAATTTCTGCCAATGTGATGTAGAAAAGGTCCCGTAGTCATTAAAATGAGAAACTTTCTCAGAATAATGATTTAGTTTCTCAGCATAATAATAGTATATCAAAAAATAATGGTAATAATAGTCTCAAAATAACAACGTATAGCCTAACAGGTGACGATGTTCGCTCACCTTCTATAAAAACACTCTCTTTTTTAAGTTTTGTTAAATTGTCATTTTACAGATTCTACTCCAGTTTATAAGTTTAGTGTCAGACTAGTTAATGCTGGGTTAGGTATCGTTTACTTCCTATTTCATAGTATTCCCGTCCGTTGTTGCGTTGTGGTGCTTTTGTGAGCCTAGGTGTAGTACTTCTTAGTTGTTGTTGTTTGTGTGTTGTGTCACGGTTTCACTATTCATACAAATAAGCAGCAAGCCAAAGACAAAATCAATGCTTTGCAATGCAACGGTATACCATTAGGGGGAACTGCTGCACCACTTACAATCAGGTAGGCTGGTTGCACCAACGACTCTGTTATCACAAATTCAATTAAAGGCAATTTTATTTAAAAGTGAAAGCCCAAAGTAAAAGTAGCAATATGTAAATTAAAATTCTTATCATAGGTTGTTTTTAAACTCTTTATTCTGCAAAGTAAGTCCGGCTGTCAAATAAATGTATTGGAGTAAAATACGTGTCTTTAAAACGTAGAGTAGATGTATGAAGTAGCAGAAAAGGAAAATACTCATATTAAAATCATAATATTCAGTGTTAAAGGGGAAAGTACCTTTATACTTTAAGTATATTTTGTCGATTGTATACTTTTACTGCAGGACTTTTACTCATTATAGACTGTTTTTAGACGTGTGCTGCTAGTTTTACTTAAGTAAAAGGTCTGAATTGCACTAATTTTAACCCTGAAAAGGCTCTTCTTTCATGGATCACAATTGTGTGTGTGTTTTTATTCTTGGCTCTAAAGCCATGCAGTTGTACCTTTTAGGAGGTATTTTAAAGTCTTGTGTGCTGGTGTGGGATGCAGGTGTAGCACTTCATGCTGGTTAATGGGGGCTGGTGGCACTCACTATGTAGATGCTATCAGTCTATGCCAGAGATTTTATAAGACAACAACACTGTAATGTCTGCTGTGTGGGTTTACTGTAAGTCTCCACTCCAACAACATCAACCATAACTGGGGAAAATATAATTACTGTGTGTGATTAATTGTGAATATTGTGTGAGTATACAGTAGAAGAAAGCTTCAGTGAAAGATAGTTTATTAAGTGTTATTATTATACCACATTGTGAATTCCTGTGTAAATATTGTAGTTTCACTTTAAACATCTTGACGTGAGAATAAAGGAAGGACTTGGTTTTCATTCAGGAAATTGCGCCTGAAGGAGGACTTTTAATCTCAACACACGCAACATGACTGCATGTGAAGAATCCTTCTCATGTACTGATTAGTGGGGAACTGATCCATACAAGCCTTCTTAAACCCCCACTCAACAGGGGGAGTGTGGTAATAGGTGTGTGCTTGTGTGTGTGTGTGTGTGTGTGTTTGTGTTTGTGCTTGTGCTTGTGTGTGTGTGTGTCAATGGACAACAGGGTTGTGTGTGAGAGAGATTAAGGGGCATTTGTGAGTGACTTAGAGAAAGAGGTATGTGTTGATGTGCCATGCGATGCCTGCGGATCACCTCTAATGTTTTTCTCCCTCTATGTCCCCGGGCCTTCACCGCAGTCGTGTCCAGACATGCTAACTCTCCCTCCCTCCCTGTCCTCTTTTCATCAGCACTTTCTCATAAACACACATTTTTCTGTTACAATACTTCTGAGGACCTCACGATGGTTTGCCAACTTCTATCTGTAAAGCTGCATTACATTATTACACGATTAACTCATAGAGATTTATCACTCAATGTTGCAGCTTGACCTTGCTTTGGTGCTTCTTATAGCTCATTGTTTTGGTTTTACAACATGTTTACACTACGTTTCAATGTCAGTTTTTCTCATGGGCCCTTGTTTTTAGCAAACAAGCTGATAAAACCTGGAGTACACTACCCGTCAAGCGCCAAACAGTGAATAGATAAAGTTTGCTAGAAACAAAAGAGCTGGATATTCTTTCCCAGGAGTTGGTGGAGAATGAAACATGCATACAATGCTAGGGAATACATATGTCAGATGGCCAGAAATATGACTAATAAGGGATAACAAAGTTGTACTATGTGTGTGACTAGGTGTTATTCACTGGCATGTTAGTTGTCAACTGAAGCTTTCCCGATCCATAATTGTCAAAAATCAGCTGACATAGCTTTAAAGTAGAAATCGGAAGTGAATATAGCTTCTTTTTTTTTTTTACAGTTTGAGAACTATGCTTTCTTGCTTTCTGGAGTGCTATTACGACTGAGTCTGAGACTCCAGGAAGTCACTGGTTAGGCACAAAACTCATATAAAACCACAACTTGTAAGGATTAAACAAATTAGATAAATTGTGACAATTAGTGAGATTTAGAGATGCAAGTGGCTGGATTTTGTTGCCTTTGGATGGAGCCAGATTAGCGGTTTCCCACTGTTTCAAGTCATTGTGCTATAAGCTAAGCTAAACGGCCTGTTAGAAGTAGCTTCATATTAACCGTGTAGAAATGGGAGTGATGTTGATTTTCTCATCTTGAAAAGAAAACAAATAAGCCCATTTTCAAAAATACGGCTGATGTCGGGTAGCTCTTTCTACTGGAGCTCAAGGTTGTTTAGCAAGCATGACTCAATCTTACAGAATCGTTCACATAATTGTAAATACGTCCCCAACATTATATATCTTAACCCCAAATTAAGTTCTTTTGCAAAAGGGTTCTTTACCTGGACTTCATAAGAATAGAAATTCACAAACACACACAGAGAAACATGTAGCTTTGTGATCTGTTTTTATTGGACGGTTGTTAGATAATGTCAGTGAAAGGAAGCCATTCCGGTGGTTTCATGGTGGTGTTAACGCAGCTGGATACGGTGTTGGTTTTGTGGCGGTTGAAAACACAGGTGCAGTGGAAGCCAGGGGGAAATGCTTTACTTTGCCTGTAAACAAAAACATCTCCTGTAATTTCTGCTCTCAGATTTGGAGCCTGCCTGGTATGGTTGCTGAGGCCGAATGTTAACATTGGATACTTGACAGCCTCTGCTGTTTAATCTGTTTTTTAAAGAGTGTTCCGACTTGTCACGAGGGCCTGTTTTTCCTCCCAAACTGTCTGTCTGTTGTCACGTTGATGTGTGGGTTTGTTCATAATGACTCAATGACATCAGGACCTTGTTTTCATGGCTGTATAATAATCAGCAGTAGCGTCTCAATCACTCTGCTATGTCAACATCGCCCTCCCTGTTCTAGCTTGCTCTGATGATCTTCAGGTAGAGAAACATTCCTTGTGTGTGTGTGTGTGTGTGTGTGTGTGTGTGTGTGTGTGTGTGTGTGTGTGTGTGTGTTTGTTTGTGTGCAATTAAGTAAAAACCAAAGAGCGTGAATAGTTTCTGAGGACAGAGCTGGATATTTTCATGTGAAGGAGTTTCAGTCCGGTTTCCTATATGCCATAATATCCTCATTTCCTCTGTAAGTGAATCAAAGCTGATGGGATAATACTGACCGCATGATTTACTTATCCAGCACACACTTCCTCTCATCATACTCCTGAGAAGAAATCCCCTCCTTTCCATATTTTCTGCTTTCATTTCCCTCCCTCTGCCTTCCTCAGGGCTTGTGGGTGCTGGTAGCTCTGTGACACCCATAGCAGGCCAGTTTCTGGGCGTCTGTCTCAGGGTGATGGGTGCTACCGATGAGGGGCATTGTTACTCCCTGCGAGAGGAGGGGAAGGCGGGGGGTTATTGTCCCCAAGCCCGCGGGAGCTGCCAAGCACTCCGCGGCCAATAGGAACACAAGAATGCTGACAGGACAAAGGCCATAACTCCATTCTATAGCAACACAAGCGGGGTATTGTGTTCATACAGGCACACACACTCGTGTATACACACACACACACGCACATGCATCTATTTGCCATTACTACAATAACACATACACATATGCTACACTGAAGCAAACTATGCATCTGTGTAAGCATGCCAAACACTCATTCATCAACTAGTTTCCCACACCACGCCACCTCCCACAGGACATCTCCATCACAGCCTGAGAAGGGCCAGTCTGGGGACAATGAGTTGGGGCGAGCGAGCATGAGAGACAGTGAGAGAGGGAGACGGGGGTCCATGGTTCAGCTGCAGCAGTTTATGTGTTTGTGGCTCCCTGTTGCGTCTATGCTTCAAGGCCAGTTCCCACTACATAAAGCACCTCCTTCCTCCGACTAACCTGAAATGCTGCACTGAGCAGTTAGTGGAAGAAGTACTACGGTACTTTACTTCAGTAAAAGAACCTAAGTAAAAGTCCCTCATTCAACATGCTACTTGAGTAAAAGTGCATAAGTATTATCAGAAAATTGTGTGTAAGCAGCATTTTACTGTGAAAGAAAAATGTGACCTCTTTGGGCCTCAGAGTGGACATCTCTCTTTGGTGGAGCGGATAAGAACTCAGAAAGTGCCCTTTCATCCAACTTATTTTAGACAAATTTGACAAGGGGAAAAGGTTTGTGTATTGAAAACAATTAAATGTGACGATGGAAACAGACCTGACAGTAAACAAAAGAGATGTACTGTACATGATTAAAACATGTGACTTAAAAGTCCAGCTGAAAACATCAGATCAGTGTGGACCGATGAAGAGACTGGAACGTTCCTCAAAATAATACACACAGTATAACAAACTGCACCCTCTTCTTCTGCAATTGTTTAATGGCAATGGACGAAAGAAATAATGCCACCAACTGTTTAACTGTGATGCTTCCAACTCCTAATACGGTAATCATCCACAGTAGTGGATGAAAACATGTATTAATGTGCATTTTATTTTGCCAACCTTCTGGCTACAGACATCTTAAGTGTGACAAGAGGCCCCAACTAGACATTTTCTCTAAGGGGTCACTAGCCCAAAAGGTTGTGAGCGACTGGATTGATTTCAATAGTACACTGTACTTTGGAAGCTTTTCATACGCTTTTTAAATTAAAAATCTTTGTCTGTAAAGTAAGCAATAGCCTAAAGGTAGTGGAGTAGACGTACAAAGTAGAATAAAATGGAAATACTCAAGTACATGTACTTAAAGTACAGTACTTGTGTAAATGGCATTGAGGCATTCCTTCCAGTCACATTCCTCTTCCCATATGCACTCGTTCACCCCGTTTGCCGTCTGGAAACAGCTTGGCAGAAAGGAGGAGGAGCCGTGACCCCTCTGCCCTCAGTCTGCGAATGGGCAGTGAATGAGGAAACGTGGGTACGAGGCTATCCGGGCCACAGCTGTGAAAAAACATCCACTCCTGCTCACCTCTCGTTGAGGAGAGACAGGTGAGCGACCTTTGACCCAGCCTGCTGCGGAGCGCTGTTTGACGCGCCAGGAATGTGTCCACACCTCTCGGCCAACCACGCCACGGCGATTGGGCGAAGAGGCGGTGTAAAAACACGCAGGCCGCCTAAACCCAAACAGAGTGTGTGTGCTCGCCTCGGCCTCTCTGTTATGGTCTACATTCTGTGGCACTGTGTGAATGTAGGGGAGAGTGTTTTGGGAGCGAGAGCGATGGATGACTTAATCTGAAGGGACAGTGTGTGTGTGTGTGTGTGTGTGTGTGTGTGTGTGTGTGTGTGTGTGTGATAAGGATATTTTTGTCCAATTTATGGGAAGTATTTCAAGGCCTGGGCAGTTATATCAACCTGTTGAGAGTTAGAGTTCTGCTCGGCAACAAGGTTTCAAAAACAAAGTGAGATTGCTGTAAAACTATTAAAAGATAAGTTTGCTTTATTACAACTTAGGTCTATTTTTTTGTAGTTTAGTCTATTGTTTCTTTTGTTTTGCTTTTTATCTCATACTTGCTAAAATATTTGCTGACTAATGGGAACGTAGCAACATTGCTAAGGCGAACAACGAGCAATCCAATGTAGATAAAATTACTTTTATAAATGTCACAAATCCAGCAAAGTTTGGGAGATTCCTGATGGGCCACTTCAACCTGCAAGGTCTAGTCAAGAATTATGTTAGCATTAATATTAATAATGGATAAATGCAACATTTTGGAGAAAGGTTCATGAAAATCTTTTCTTTTTTACGTTTGAATGTTTTGCTTTGTTCAAATCACAATTTATCAAAACTATATAAAAGTAAAAAAATAAAGAAACGGTGCAAAGTACGAAGTTTTACAAATTTTCCGATGATAGTTGTGTGAAACGTGTGTGCATATTTACGGTACAGGATGACCTAACTCACCATATTTGTGATCTAAGACAGTTCCTCGTTTTTTTTTTAGACTGGCTAAACTGTTCACAACCTGTCTGATCGTCTAAACCTGTGTTTGGACTTTTGTAAAGCCACATTGCCGTGTTTGCAGATGTCAGCAATTACTTTAGCAGGTAATTCATAATCATAACCGATAGAAATAATGACCAAGTGCTAAAAATAAGACCAAAGTTGTAATTATCCTTTAATATTACGACATACAAAAAACATTTAAACAGAGGGAGAAAGATGAACATAATATTTATATAGATATATATATACAAATAATACTGTACAAGAGCACAAAGGAAGGAATAACAAGGATTTTTTGAATTGAGTGTAATATGAGATGAATCAATATACATGACGCTGTATCATAAACATTGGAACGGCTGTTTTTGAAAGTGCACTTACAAACCTACGGGAAAGCTTCAGAGCTAGACTGAATCTGGACTGTGCTCGTAATATACCTCTGCATTCAAACACTCTCTCTCTCTGTCTCACATGCACACACACATTTGCAAAACAGGCAAATACATTCACGTTCAGGGTAAAACCCATGCACTCTGATTACAACACAGGCCCACCTGGACTGGCTAAGATTGAACCACCTGTAGTGGCTTGTATGGCTTGTTAAGCGTCACTCTGGGTGCTTTGCACATTATGTCAGCACACACATAAACTGCTACCTGTGTGAAGGAGTGTCCACTGTAATAGGAAATGGACATCCGCGGTCCATGTCTGGGGGTTCATTTACTGTGTATGTAAAATCCTCCTCTTATTCCCTCAGTCCATCTTAGGCTAAAGTGCTGCAGAGACAAAGGGATTCAGTTTTTCATGTATGTCAATGCATCCAGAGGGAGTCACTCTGGCCAAAGCGCTGAATTCCTCCATTTCTTGTTCTGCAGCAGCAAAAGAAATCCTACATAGGAATGTGCGAGACATGAGATGTCTTTATAAATTTACATCCTGTGTGCTTTTAGCTGGTGCAGTTTGCCACAAGCTCTCATTGGACGACAGCAGGGAAATAAAGGGGGTTTCAATCATCTCAGTTCAGCCCCTAAAACCTGCTCAATTCAATATTCCACACCTGGAGGACAAGAAAATTCACGGCATTATTGTCTATGTGTCCATCTGTCCTCCAGTGTTTTAGCGGCCCGTCTACCAGTTGCAGTCTTTCTTGAGCAGCGTGAGGACTTTGCGCCCCAAGCTGGCTTTCCAAGGTTTGACGAAGCTCTTCATGTTGACCAGGAGGCGGCCCTGCTTATGGTCCGAGTGGCCCGCCACAAGGTACTCCACCCCTGAGAAATGACGCCAAAGGTCAGGGACACTTAATCCACGTCCATCAACTTTCAAGCTATACTGACTAATTCTTAACGCAGATTACATTAATCACAATGTTACTGGCCTATGTAGCCTTCATGCAAAAGCGTCAGAATATACTTCTTTTTCTGATCAGCTGGGATGTGATTGTTAAAAAATGGTTTGATACAGTTTGGTACCTTATCAATAAGGGGTTTTGATATTCTATATTTTTGCTATTGTCCACAAATCCCATGTAAAGATCGATATTTTGTTATTTATTTGTGTGATTGTTCTGGGTTTCAGGGGGTTATTTATGTGTCATTAATGGAAAGTTTCCTAAACGTTCGGTATTGGTCTTTAAAACATTTGATTTCTGACCTGTACTGGGGGAGGCAATCATAGGAGTGTTAGTCTGACCTGGGTTGAGGATCGGGCAGGTGCAGCCCCGTGCAGTCCAGGACTCAGGGTAAAGAGTGACCCGACCCCGCTGTATCTTCACCTTGGCGTTCTGACTGATTACCTTCTGAACTTTGACCTCCACCTCGGCGTGGGAGCCCTTATCGTGAGCTGACAGCACTTTCACCTTCAGGACTAAGAGTTAGATATAGAAGACAATTAATGATAACTCTGAATGCTGCAATATTGAGAAAGAAATTAGAAAGATGACAAAGATCAGACATCGGGGACAAAGAAATGCAAAGAAAATTAAAAACACTTTTAGAAGATTCTTACCGTATGCATAATTCATGGTGCAGAACAGTTTACTGTTGGTCAGGGCTTGCTCTTTGCACTCACACTTCTCTACAAGGGACAGACATGGGTACAGATTAATATATGTGTGTGTGTGTGTGTGTGTGTGTGTGTGTGTGTGTGTGTGTGTGTGTGTGTGTGTGTGTGTGTGTGTGTGTGTGTGTGTGTGTGTGTGTGTGTGTGTGTGGTATTAGATACTGTGCATGGTGTCTTAAGAATGCAAGCACACTGTGTGTGTGTGTCCAGTAAGGAATGTGCCTATGAAAGCTGCAGTTACATGCTGGTGGTGGGGGGTCTAAGAGAAGGGACATTTAGAAACTGTCCACTGTCTACACGCACACAGGCACACATGCACACACACACGCAAACACACAAACACACAAACACACAAACACACAAACACACACACACACACACACACACACACACACACCTCTCCTTTTAAGGCCCTATGAAGACTTTCATTACTTAACTAGCAATGCTCAGTCACTGGACCTTGGAGGAGGATTAACATAACACACACACACACACACACACACACACACACAGTCTATGTATCTAACCTGAGTAGTGAAGGGCAGAGAAGAGTTCGTCTGTTCTGAAGATCCTCACCGGCTCACTAGAGTTTCTCTCTAAGTTGTACAGGTCCAGATCAGAGCTGCACAAGCACATTACAATATCAGAACACACACATGGGAATGGGAATCTGTATTTTACAAATGTTAAATGGACGTTATTTCTTTGCTTATTGAGGTGTTCTCTGAGAATATCTCAATACCTACAGGCGGGGATACCATGAATTTTAGCATTGATATTGATGGTCCCAAGAAATTGTTTCTTTGTCAATTTTGGAGGATGGATACTTTCTTCTTTGTTTATATAATTCAAATTATTACTGATGACTAATGCCCAACCAATATCAGGCCAAAGTGACACTCATCATCAGCAGAGTTTAGGTATTAGTATCTGGAGAGAATATGGTTTTGTTTCTTTACTCACCCAAACATACAGTCTCCAGTAAACGGATCACACTCTCCTGCACAATCACATGGACGGCAGCCATACTCGTGGAAGCCCCAGTATCCCACCATGCACCTGTCACAGTTGGCTCCACCTACTCCAGGTTTGCAGATGCAGTTCCCGTTGGAAGGGTCGCAGAGTAAGCCGTCAGCCAAGTGGAAGGGCATGGAGCCCAAGGGGTGACAGTTGCATGCTGGGAGAGAAAAAAAGCTAGTTTAGATATGAAGGTGTTACCATACATTTCTTAGATGATGATTTCTAGGGGATAAGATCCCTATGAGTTGTTTGGTAGTTTTTCTCTGAAGAAAGTGTAATGGGAAGCTACATATATTTGGTTAAAATGTGTCAGTGTTTTGTCATTATTTTTGCAGACATTTGGTTATAAAGCAAAAATATTGGATACATTTAAACTTCGGTTTTGGCGAAAGAGGCAGTAGGATTTATCCTCTGGGCATCAGTATTGTCTGATCTAAATTTCATGGCAATCCATGTTAAAGTTGTCGGGATATTTCAGTATACTGGCATGGCAAAAAATATATTCTTAAAAAAAGTAAAACAATAATCTAAATAAATGATGAAATGTAATAAATAAAGATTCAAAATACATCTAAGAAAATGAAAGAAGTCACATTGAAAAGCATTGAGTCTAAAGGTCTTTTAAGCTGACAGTTTGTTGACCTGCAGTTTACAATTTATTACCAGGACTTAGTATTTCATCATTCATCAGTTGTTCTATTTGTCTGTCTGCTATTGTTGCAGAAGCTTGTACAACACAAAGGGCTCTCTCTCCTTCTTATCACACACACACACACACACACACACACACACACACACACACACACACA
>NC_048429.1:3424972-3426848 GCF_013103735.1 Etheostoma cragini
GGGGGGGGGGGGGGGGACGTGGTGAAGGAGAGGTGGAAGACGAGGAGGGAGAAACAAAGAGGGGGTGTTGTAGCTTGACTGGCAGTAAATGATTCTAACAAATTACCGTTCACCCAGAGGCATGTCTCTCTGCACTCTCTCAATGTTTGACTATAAATTATAGAAAACATAGTATTGTGGATTAATTTTTTTAATAAACAGCAACGCTTTCAAGGCTATTTTAATGGCTCACAAATTGATTCATAACTAAATTATTAAAATGCACTATGACTCTGCAAATGTAGTAGTGTAGTCGTTGTAAAACATCTTAACTTCCCTTGCGATATTAATAAAAGTATAAATTATTATTATTATTATTGAAAACTAAATAAAGCCTGTCACACTGGGATCCTGGACTTTTTTTAACACGTTTTTTAACAATTTAACAAATTTGATGATGAAAAATAAATGTGACTCTTTAGAGCAACATAACATTACATTTTAATAGTTTAAGTACCTTTTCTGGCGTTTTCCTTTTGAACAACAGCTATTTTACAAAACGTTCAATATTATGTATTAAATGTATGTGATTTATGTCTATGTTTTTGTGTGTTTTATGTTCTATTTTTCCTCTGAATTCCTTAGCACACAAGCACACACAAGACATACAAATACCAGACACTATTACAAGACAAGATTTTTGTAGGTGTGTATCAGGCTCTTATCTGCACTATTGTTTAGTTAGCAGCCTCTGTGTGTTAATAATTAATGTAACCCAGATCACAGCACCACCTCAACACGTCTTCCATGTAGAGCCAAAACACAATGTGTTTGGTAAATGTGTGTGTTTATATATCTGTGTGAAAATTGAGCATTTGAAGGAGGTCACTATACAAGGACGTGTGTGTGTGTGTGTGTGTGTGTAGCTAGAAGAGCTCTGACATTGAAAACTTCATGAGACATGACAAGACACCTGCCTGAGCAACAAGTGGAGACAACAAACTCCCCCCACACATACATATATATAAACAGACATTGCAACCCCCCCCCCCCCCTCTAAAATGTTTTGGTGTGTATAAGCTTGACAGGAGTGTTTTCTTTCCAGGGCCCCTCAAAGCCTGGTATGAAGAAAATGTTCCTCACGTTGGAGGGAAATTCCTCCATTGTCAGCGGGATTTCACAACATGTAGCCTACCTTCGTCTAAGGGGTTCTCCAAAGCAATGCCATCGCTCCTTCTTTCTATCAATCAGCCGTCAGTGAGGAGTATTAGCCCTCCAATTCCCATCCACAGGTGAGTTTTTAGGTGCAAAAAAAACCCACATACGACACCCAACCAAATCACTGAAATTCAAACTCATAACATGTCTGCTTTTTAAAAAAAAGGTGGTGCATCAATTTTCAACCTTATCAGATAAGGGACACACCTAAACTTTATGGTCGTAAATAAAGACATAAATACTAATAAAAAACTAATAAAATATTGATAACAACAATTGAATAAGGCTGTGTCATGTTGGCATTCATCTGCTCCGATAGAAGATCTTGACTCAATGCTAATGGACTCTAAGCCTTAAACAAAGATGTAAAAGTAAGTCTCTAGAAGTAGTAAGTATTCATGCTGGTTGCTGATTGTGACAAGTTTAAAGATGTATTAAGGAAAGCTAGACCATGCTAGCAGCTCTGTGATGCTAATGCATTAAATGCTAACGTCCGCATGCTAACATGCTCACAATGATAACGCTTACACGCTAATGCTAAGTGGGCATGATGTTTACCCTGTTCCCATAGAGACTGATTTAACTCCAGCCCACACCAGAGGCTCACAAGTGTACGTGGTACCAGAGCACCCTAGGCCAAAGGTCAATGATCGATTTTATAATCGTTTCATCTGATCTG
>NC_048429.1:3426948-3436948 GCF_013103735.1 Etheostoma cragini
AGTCGGAGCTGGTTGATGTGGCTCGGGAAAGGGAAGTTTGGGGTCCCCTGCTGGAGCTGCTGCCCCCGCGACCCGACCGCGACCACACCAGAGGGGAAAACAATTCATCACTCTGTGTTGACTTTGTATTGCGTTAAGGTGCCTACTTGTCAATTCTGTCTGCTAGCAAACAACAGAAAAATGCCTAAAAGCTCCCGTGTGGTTGGATGTACTACCGAAAGGGTAAAGAACCCATAGTTTGTATAAGCTGCCAAACTAAAAAAAAAACTGAGCTTTTAGGAAAACAAAAGTGGATACAGTCAATAAAACGTGAGGCAGCAGAAAGCGATGTTGACACTCAGTATGTCTATCATTAGGTGTGCACTGACATTTGTCATCACACTTGTCAGTTTTAAGCTAACTATATTCTGTAAGCAGTTACAAGCTGTTATAGTTCTGTTAAGCTGAGGTATTTTAACATTATGCAACTTGCTTTGTAGTGGAATGTGGATATATCAGAAAGCTCTTATGTTTGCAAGTGCCTAACACAAAGTTAAAATTAGCTTACCAATAGCTAAATGTTTTCAGCCTTTGCTTGCATATTGTGGCACCTCTTCGTATAAAGAAATAAGAAATAAAGCATGCATGACACCCCAACTGAGTCTATACAATTGGGCTGAGAGGTAACATATTCTCCTCTAGATGTTTTTGAATGGTCTGCTGGAATTTGACAGTTTGAAACAGTTTGAAATTCAGTGTGTTGGCATGTGAACACATACACACACACACACACACACACACACACACACACACACACACACACACAAAGAATTCATGTCCAGCATTCCTGCAGAACTGAGCTCGCTGGGTCAAATCTGACACATAATCAGACGGAGAATGTAGCCACTGCTCTGTGTTTATGGATGACTATCATGTGTTTACTTAAGACTCATCTCATCACCGGAGGGCAGCACGCCGCTCTCACACACAAACACACACACAGGAGACCCTCACACACTACTACCGATGATTACCCCTAAGCTACTCAAGGTCTGAGTCACGCATGAAAAATGGCAAAACAAGCTGAGATGGACACGCAGGGGTTTATAAGTTGAGCTTTAAGTCAAGACGTCGGAATGCCACCATCTGATGATTAACTACGGTGTAAACGTTGGCTGGAGCGTGGGCCGTCTGCTGATGCACACACACACACACGTACACCAACAGGGCCAGGTGCCCATTAGGTATCCTGCACGTCCCAGCTTGTGATATCATTTCTCAGCATTCCTTGTGAGAATGAGAGCGCTGTGCCAGTGTGGTGTGTATAAGACTAATGTTATGATTCACACCAGAACATTTTGTCAAGGTTTGTGTGATTAATTATGCTACATGACATTTTACAGTGTGTTTTACATTGCGGTTTGAAGGTAGGGTATGGCAACATCCCTGCATCTAATTTGCACATGTGAAATTCCTGAAGTCATCTCATTTGACAGCCACGTTGTTATAATGAGCAAATGGTTTAGTAAAAAGTGACTGGTGTGTGTATATTACGTTTGCAGGAGTCAGGGGCTGTCTGTGGTCTCTGGGGGTCTCTGTAGAAGCCAGCTTTGCATTTCTGACACTGATGTCCTTCAGTGTTGTGCAGACAGTCACAAACGCCTCCGCTGCGCTGGCCGGACTCACGCCACGCCGTCCAGTCAAAACGGCAGCTCTGAGCGTGTCCGTTACACTTACACTCTGGTGTGAACAGGAAGAAATCAACACATCAGCAACAAGGACATAACTGTCAGTCGGTCAACCCCTGCATCCTTAGACTATTATGTAGGGCCTATATTGGCCTTTTGATTGGCCACATATTTATCTGTGAATGGTCTGTGAAAAGCACCAGATATAAAAAGACTTTTGTGAGGCACATATTTGCATTAAAGGAATATTCCATATTTTTGGAGGGTCAAACACTCATTGATTGCCTCTTTACAGCTCCAAAGCTTTACTGAAAATAAGTTTTTATGGACATTTTAAGGCTTTACTGCGTCTCTGTTGGGAATCCAGATGGATTCCAAATGGACTCTAGCCGATGTCCTCCTTAGAGGAGCCTTCCTTTTTTTGGTGGAGAAGAACAATAAAAACTTGGCATTACAGCTCTGAAGATTGATGTACAAAAGTACATTTGTTCCTGGAACTATGTTAAAATCCCCCACAACTGGTAACTTTTGATAAACAAATGGAATATAGGTAACAAAAATTAGTGGAATGAGCTCCCTATTGACATGATAGTTGAAAGCCTACGCATATTCCGCCTAAGGCTAAAACCTCCTCTCTTCCGACTACACCTCGGATAAACATATATATACAGTTGTTATTTATAGCTGCACTTTCATATGGCTCTTTGTAGTTTTGCTTATTTAAAGCTAATGTACTTGTACTACTACTTGTTGGAGTTTGCACCTCCACGGTTGAAATCACTTAATTGGAAGCTGATTAGGATAAAAGCGTCAGCTAAATCACACGTAATGTAATGTAAAAACAGGATGCCTCACATTTTACGAATTTGACACTGAAGAAAAAAAGCTTCTTAAGGTGCAAAACGGACTGCTGCTTCGCTCAATTTGTTTTTATTTTCTTAACCTTTGAACCTGGTTTGCCATTTAGTGCACCCAAATTCTCCCAAATGCTGCTTGTTTTTATAGCTTTATCTTCGCTTTAAATCTTCATCAGGGCTTGGATACCATGCTTTGTTCAAAATGAGTTTTCTACTAGCTGTTGCTGTGTTTGCAAAGGCTTTAGTAAGAAGAGGTTACTGTTAAGTTTGTTGTTGTGGCAATGACACCACACTTGATCCACCTATAACCATCAACAGCACTGCTAGCCTTACATTAAACTACATGGAACTTAAATTGAGAATCACATTATTAAATGATCTTCTAGGAACTTTTTCAGAAAGCATGACAAGTTCCTGTGGTGTAAAAAGTGTAACTGTGTTTGCTCGACTCACTCCGACATTCGTGCGGCGCGCCCGTCAGACCGTCAGCGGGCTGCCACGGTCGGTCGTTGTAGAGAGGAGCGCAGCGCTCGCAGTGATTACCTGCAGTGTTGTGTCTGCACACACACTTCCCATGGACCTGAGAGAGAGGGGGGGGGGGGAGAGCTCATTAGCAACTAGCAAAATGACAGCGAGAGGTAGAGATGGAAGGAAGGGAGGAACAAAGAGGTCACTGTGATGGAGAGCAAAGTTTCCCACATAAGGACAAGTATGTTTGGGGTTCCTCTTAGATTTCACGCTCTGCATTTCTCCTTCTTTCTATCTTGTTTTCTACAACTCCCTCCCTCCTCTTCTCCACTTCCTCTCACTCCATCTCTCTCTCCGTCGCTCTTGTACTCCCTCGCCTGAAAATTAGTAATAGTGAATGGAGATTGATTGTTTGGCTTCATCACTGGAAACAAGAACGGGCCTCTGGTTTGAAAAGCCTGTGTGTGTGTGTGTGTGTGTGTGTGTGTGTGTGTGTGTGTGTGTGTGTGTGTGTGTGTGTATGAGAAGAGTACAAGTATGCAGCGCTGAGAGCACAATAACAATCTCCTTGTCATTCCTGTGAGCTGGAATGCCATGCATGCTGGATAATGATTGAAGAAAGGGAGGGGACAAGGCATCTGAGGAAGCTCTTTATTTGTTTGCGTTACACCATGCAACTGTAATGTAGGACACACACACAGACACACACACACACACACACACACACACACACATACACACACACACACAGCAGTAATGACTCGACATTTAAGAGGTAATTTTCACACACACACACACACACACACACACACACGCACACACACGCACACACAGAAAATAACTGCAAATGCACAAAACACACACCTAGTCTTATATTTGTTTCCCACTGTGTTAGACGGCTCAGGTTCACACAAACACACTGTACTTAGTATAGAGTTAAACACATCCACATGCTATAGAATAAAGCCAACATGTTCTCTGACCCCAGATAAGTCCTGCAATGCTGGGGTGAACACATGCACACACATGACTGATTTCACCACCACACCATTTCAAAACACACTAATAAGGGGGAAGCAATTGCATAAATGAGAGGTCCAGGAAAATGGGAGGCAGGAGACCTAATCACACATACTGCAAAAATGAAAAAGAAGTAGTAATTATTGGAAAAGTGGAAAAGAGTGGAGGGAAATGGGGGCGGGGGGAGGAGAAATGGGCAATAAGAAGTGGAAAAGGGCAGTAGCAGCAGCTGGCTCAGGTCCAGACAGCTGGTATTTCAACCCATTTCACATGTTTACCATACCGTGATACGGGACAATTAACACATGTACACACTGAGAGCTGCACACACGCAACCGTGTAAACTCGGCCATACAGAGGACACAGCAGAGCCGGACTGTTGTGTGATGCTAATGATTTTATGATGGATAACATTTTTTCAGAAACTTGTAATTAAATCCAAACATGTAGCCAGAAACATATTTTAGGATGTTCAGATAAAATAAGCATGTTATGAATAAATAGGGTGACAATGGGGGGACAAAGGCAAAAAATGATATCTCATGAATCAAAACCTACTTTTTTTATTTAACTATAAATGTAATTGTCAATACTCTATAACAGTCTGGTATTATTTCCAATACATTGTAATAATAATACCACCTAAGTGCCTCCAATTCCTCATATTGGCCTCTGGGTCAAAGACTAATGTGATTCGGTACATACTGTACAACCCCTATATGTTGCTATCAAACTGCATGTTGTCATATCAACACATCAGATTCAAATGCTGAGGAGATATACAATAACAAGAAGGTAAAATGTCATTCAACTATTGATCTTGATTTTCTTTTGCATCAAACCTCCTCCTCAATGACAAGCCAATAAAACAGTAGAGGCAGCATGTTATGTGTGTTACAGACTGAGTAACTCTCTTCTTGTAGGCCCCTCCTTAGAAATAGACATTTACTGCATATCTCAGACTAATGAGGAAAATATGTTAAGGAAGATGTAAGTGAAAGATATGAAATGAAAGAAAGGAAAAGAGGTACAGAAAGATGTAAAACGAGGCAGTTAAATTCTGATAAAAAGAGAACACACACATCCTGACTGGACTAATTGCTGCAAACGCTCCAGTAGTTGTCCCTGGATGTCATTATGTGTGTGTGTGTGTGTGTGTGTGTGTTTATCTGTTTGCTTTGTGGCTAACTAACAGACAGTGTAATCAACCTGAAATGCAAAAAAAAACACAACAAAAACTATTTCCGTCTACGTTTACAGTGTCTGAGCAGTAATGACTCGACGTACAAGAGGCCACTTTCACCAACACACACACACACACTCTCTCTCTCTCTCCCCCCCACACAGAACACTGCATGCTTAAGCACACACTCCACAAACACAACAAACACAATGCAGACCAAACAAACAGCACATCCTGTACATACTGAATATGCAGAGAGAAGGCTATAATGGTGCACTGTATGTTTAGTGTAAAGTACATTAATTAATAAGTACTTATTTTAGACATTTTATGTAACTTTATACTTTTAAGCCACTTTCTGAGGCAAATACTGTACTTTTTACTCCCCTACATTTATCTGACAACTTTTCAGATGACAGTTTTTCATCCCCTTCCTGTCAAGTGCAAACCCTGTATCTCCAGATGTGTTGATGTTGAAGTGTAGTGTCCCTTTATGTGTTGAGAAAATTCTCCTCCTTCTTAAGCTAAATAAAAGTCTTTAAAAGCCACTTGGCTGAAGACAGGGCAGTTTTTCTGACACCATAAATTGACCTTTTAGACATAGGACAGCTCACAGAACAGGACAGCCACGCTAACAACATACGCTGATCATAAAGAATATTATGCATTGCTGTAGATTAAACCGTATATAACGGAGATAAATGAGCCCAACCTTAAACATCTACAGCAGTAAAATGCAACATACACATTCATGCAGGAACATTAATTCAAGAAAATCAGATATAATAGGAAAACACTGACAGGGAACATTTTACTGCACAGTGATTATGTTTACTTTTGATAAATTAAGTCCATTTTGCTGACAATACTTTTCCTTAAGTGAGGTTGAGAATGGAGGCATTTTACTTGTAGTGGAGTAGTTTCAAAGTGTGGTATTAGTACTTTTACTTAAGCAAAGGATCCAAATACACGCCCTTCCCTTCCCTGACTGATTGGTAATCTCTGCCCTCATCTCTCATCTTGTGCTACTCTGCTTGTTTGGGTTTTACCAGAAAACAGCGGCTCTGGGTTGAAACGGAGACACAAAACAAACTGCTGATAAAACTGCTGAAAAAAGTCCCTTATATAACTTCTGTGTGTTTAGCGAATGCTACCCACATGGTACACGGCACAGCGACGCTCCGATGACCTGAGGTAATGTTATGAGGACGGTTAAGAAGGATTTGCATTTACATTTAAGCCACACATGAAAAAATTTAAATGATCTATTATTATTATTATTATTATTGTTATCCTGGGGTGCAGAGGAGGGTTTTACAGCCTCGCGGTCTAAAGACTGCTTTAGAGGATTTTTCTGCCTCAAAAGAAGGAAATCCTGATGAAAACACTCAGTAGAGCCACTTGGAATTTCTTGGCATGGAAATAGTCGGATATAAAGATTGTGTCCAATAAATCGGCTATCAGCAGCTTCATTACAAAACTGCTGTTATCAGCAAGGAAAACACATGAATCGTCTCGTTTATTTATCACGCGTAATAGGCCTACCAAACGTTTTCATCTGCTTCATATCAAGATAAGATAGGAGTGTTTTTCAAGCTACTTGTTGGAATGTAATTTTTAAGATCTAATAAGTTACAATTTGCATGACATTTTTCCTTTCATGCTCTAAATAACTCATAGGATGTTATACAGACTAGAAAGTACACGTGCTTTAGTTGACTATATCTATTTTCTGCTATGTTATATGTTACTTACAACATATCACAGGCATATATTGTACTTTTCACTCTGCTACATTTATTTGATATGACTTTAGTTACTTTCCAGATTCATATCAATAATACAAAATATAATCAAAGAGAGAAGTTAAAATGTTAATTTCAGTGCACATCTTGGTCACAATTATTTAAAAAAAACAAAAGATCCATTTGAAAAAATGTTGGTTTTGTTAAGACATTATGAAGAAAAAGTAGTGTAAACTCAACGCATATCACATATCGGCCTCAACAATCTGTTACTACAGTATATATTAATGGACTACTATTGTTACTATTATATGTTTATCCGTCCAAACGTCTTTGCTTATATACGTTGTAAAGGAAAGTCCTTGTTGACTCTCACTTTCCACGTCGAGCCTCGCTGCAGCAGGACAGACATTTCTGTTTGTGGAGATGGCTACGATAAGAGCATAAACTCTGAATTACTTTTCCAGGAAAAACCCTGGATCATTTGTTTCTGTTCACACCTTTATCAACACATCAACATCGTCCTTAACCCGTGAATCAATATCTACATATCTTGGGTTTGTTATGAACAGGAAAGGCAGTAGTTTATCTGACCAGACGGATCCAGAAGAACAGAGGAAGCACGAGAGGGAAAGGTGTTCCTCCCTCTCACCACCCCTCCTTTAGTCTGTTATTAAGACTGCCAACACCAAGTGAGCATGCTGTTAAGTCTGTAAGTATCAAGCCTTATAATCTTCCTAGAACAAGTGCAAAGCCTGCCCATGGGGTGTGAATACTTCATGATGAATATCAAAACAAGTGGAAGAAATGTCAAAACAGAAAGAAAGAGCAGTGGTGCTTCAGTATCACAGCATCAATGCTTAAAACAAGCTCATTTGCATTGGAAATACAGAGGAGTATCTCTATTTATTCTATTTTCTTAATACAAACAAAACAAGTCTACTAAGTAGACCATGAGTTAAGATTTGTTTTTGTCAAACTACTGTTTGTAAAGGTCAAGGATACTCTAAACAGTTTACTCTGTAGTTAGCAATAAATTGAGATTTTGGACAGTTATATTATCATTGTATTGTCACTTTGGATGGAACTTTGTTCCGTTCCTTGTGGGAACTTCAAGGCAAGATGTATAAGGCATTTATTTATTTATTGGCCGGTATGGACTGTAAATAAGATCCAGTATTTAGTAGAGGAGTGATAAAGGACTAAACCTTTTTAGGACATCTAGTTTATTGGCTGGAAACAACGGTTGCTAGCTAGGCCCACTAAATGAATGGTACTACCGGTCTATTAAATGAATGGGTGTTACAGAATATGACGTCCCTTAGTTTCCTGCTATTCCACTAATGGTGGCAATAACACGGCAATAATGTAACAATGATCCAGCAAAAGGCTAAGTAAGAAGACATGTTAGAAAAAACACAATGGGTTCTATTTTAACAATCTAAGTGCATGGCAGGTAGCGCTTGGTGCAGGTGCAAATCAATTTTTGCTAGTTTAACGGGAAAAAGGGTTCATGCGCCGGCTGAGTAGTTCAAAAGGGTTGTACTTGATAATTAATCAAGTGTTTTGGGCGTAACATGCAATAAACCAATCAGAGTGTCATCTACCATTCCCTTTAACAGCCAGGCGCATTTGTACCTTGGCACATTCCTATTATCATGGCCGTCATATGTTTATTTGTAATCTTTTGAATGTTTGTGTGCTGCTGTGCTTCCCTGTGTGTGTAACAAGCATAAGGTGAACACTGTGCATAAGCCTAGGCACATTTTACTAATGTGCTGTTAAAATTACAATGAAATGCTGCTTTACTGACTTGAGACCAGGCTTTTGTTGGTGAGTGGCGCAACTACTTCCCGCTGCCTCAAGATAGCAATACGCTAAGAATTCACCTGACACACCTTCCTGTAGGGAATTGGCGCAAAGATGGGTGCAAGTGCATTTGCTATTTTAACAACATGGGTGCTGGACGGAAATTGACAACTGCATTGGTCTCAAACTAGTGAAGACACTTGCGTCAGGTGCAAGATAGGGCCCAATGTGTCGTGGTGTGAAACACTGAATGCAAACATAAGTATGTTACAAGAAAACTGCACAGGGGGCCCTTTAATAGTAAAGTAACATTTTATAGTGCTATTTTTAGAATAAACAGATGTCTTCTTATACTATATTGACACCAGACTCGTCTCTTACCACATGGTTGGTGCGGTCTCTGATGGGCTGGTAGCCCGATGCAGGAACACACTGCTCAGCGTGTCCGTTACAGAAGCAGCTTCCCTTCACTATTAGGTCGTAGATGGCAAAGTGTTGGGTTGGCAGAGCTTTGTTTGCGGAGGCAAGGTCTTTGGCTTGGCAGGGACACAACTGACGCTTCAGCAGTCGGATTCGGACGTTGGTCACCCTCAGCTGCTGCTGGCCCTCCAGCCCGAACGGATCCAGGGACTCCCACTTTGGGAGAGTGCGGTAGATAACCTGTTTGCCAGAGAGAGAAAGATCTGCTGTCACATTTCATAATGAAACAAGTCTGTGTTCATTTTAATAGGCTAACAGCTTTACAGGCAGGAAAATACACAACAGAAACCTGCAATCTGATTTCACAATTCCATGATCTTTGACTTGGCTCATTGTGATCTGACGAAACTCGGGTGCATTTAAGTTACGGTGATGAGTGGCAAGTCTTCTTTTCCAATGAAACACCTGATTAGAGGAATGTGCCACTTGATGCCTTGTCTGTCAGCAGTCTTTTCTTCAGATTTTTTAACACAACTTTGTACAGAATCGGCTGTGTAGTTCCACAACTACGCAATCCATCAAGTTTGTGACAAGACTGGACCACATTCAAGCTTAATGGATTCCTCTAACATTTCTGACCCAAAACTGGGTTTGAGCCTTGACTAGACTTTGGAAAACTAAATATTTAACAGCCTAATGTATCAAAAAACTTGTTTATCCTGGACAGGCTTTGCACACTGAGAATAGCAACAAAACCGAAGGACTTTTATAGCCCAAAATAACATTTGACATACCAAACTGTCCACAACATTTTAGCAACATTTTAGTTCC
>NC_048429.1:3441948-3443953 GCF_013103735.1 Etheostoma cragini
GGACAGGAGGGGCAAGCCGGCGTTGCATTTGGCGCACTTGGCAGCGCTGCAGGCTAGGTTGGTGTTGGGGTCGGCGTAGGAGCAGTAGAGCTCGGTGCCGTTGTTGCCACAGACGGTCTGCGTCATGACCCGGCGACCCAGGGCTAAATTACCCATGCGGGGGTTGCAGGCCCGGCTCTCACAGCGTGGGGCCACACCTGTACGAAACACCTCCACCGACAGACCTGAATGGATGGAGAAAGAGGAAAAAAAGAGTTTACACGTGTACTTGGAAAAAATGAGGTGTCATAAAACGAGACAAAGCTTACAACAGAAAAACACTTATGAATTCTCTCACTTTCTAAGCAGATAGTTTTGTGTAATTATTGACAGTAATAAGTAATAAAAATGTCTCTGACCCGAGAGCTCATACTTCCTCTTTAAGCAGGTTTGGCTGCACTGGAGAGTTTAGTTTACAGACACATCTAAATCTGTCAGACTCTGTGTGAGAGTGGGTGCACAACCTGAGAGTGACTCAGTGTGTGTGTGTGTGTATGTGCGCGTGTGTGCACAAGTGATTTACTTCGATCGGAAATGTTATGCTAATGGGATAAAGCAAGCATTATGCACCTGCCTGCCGCAGACCGCAGCCAGCGTGGACTCTAACACAGATAAAGTTTGGCAGCTCGGGGAGGATGAGCAGCATTCAGACGCCTTCCAGACGCTTAGCAACCCCCCCGAGGGCCACAGTGTCATCTTCCATCTTGGATTTATGAACTAAAACCTGGGGCTCACTTTGTTTTAATGTCAATGACTTCACAGATGGGCTCATATTAAACCTTAGAGCTGCAATTCTTGAACTTTTGCACTGAGGAACCTTTTCTAGAGGGATGTTCTTTGTTAGACTGGAGTGCATGCTCAATTACATAACTGTCTGTATGTGTGGAGGGGGAAAACCTTTCAACTGATTAATAAAAAAACGTTGTGTGCCAATTAATAGGTAAACTAATAAATAAATGTGTTATATTAAACTAGATTTAATTTGACAATAATTCAACTTGCATACACCTAATTTGGAAGCTATTGATCTAAAAAGAAAAATCACATGTTGTATGTTTTGAATACTTCCATTCAGGTCTGTTGCAGTAAACAATAATGAGGCTTAGCCATTTCTTCTTCTGTTCTGTGTCAATTAGAAGTCATAATGTAAAGTTGAGTTTAATTATTTTTGATGATTTGGATCAACTCTAAACATTTAATATGTGTTAGAAAAAAAGTGTTTAGAAATGCAAAGTAGGAACTCTTCTAGTGAAAGACTTAAATAGCTCAAAAATCCAGGCGAGTTCTGCATTGGTGAACTTCGCTGCTTATTAATTGTTTCACTGACTATAACTCTGACAATAGAATGTTTAATGTAAACACACACACACACACACACACACACACACACACACATACACACACACACACTAACCTGCATCTGACAACACGGCCAAGCTGATTACAAACAGGACAAACATGTCTCCTGGTTTTTAAAGGAATAATCCGACGTATGTGAGAAGAGGGAGAAAATGCGCAAGGAGTTATTCAGACATAAAGTAGGCTATGCAAAGATTTCATCCACGGTGGCAAAGACAAGTGCGTAGGTTCAAATCCAGTGTGGACTTTCTCTTTCACTCAGCTGCGATCCAATAAGCCGATAATAACTCATGAAGAAACAGCATGACCCCGGACGGTGTGTGGTGTCCCGCTGAGAGAGGAGAAGGCTGGAGATAAAGGGAACGGGTCTACCCAGCTCGTCTGCTGCTCCGGGACCTGCAGCGTGTTTCATTTCCCCACGGTGTGCGCCTGCTGTCCGCTCTGCCCGCACATCTATTTCTAAGGATCGCAGGGAGACGGAGGTTGTGTAGTGACAGCAGCAGCTCCGCCTCTCCTCCGCATTTTTCTCTCATTTAAAGGAACATCCAGTTTGTGCGCAATGGATGGAGCCCACAACCTGCTGCACACACCTTTGGAGGGGGAGGGG
>NC_048429.1:3444053-3457050 GCF_013103735.1 Etheostoma cragini
TATATATAACTGTATTACAAATAAAAAGTCATGCATTCAGTGTTTCAAAAAGCAGTACAGAAGTAGGTCTATTAGGGGGGAAAAATTAGTAAAATGATGTAAGAGATAGGTTAAATATGAATTTGGAACTGCTTTGGATACTTTTGATAGTTTAATCTGCAGCAATGGATCATAATTTATAAATGGATCTTAAGTTGTATATGTAAAATCTTGACAACAATAGCTCTTAAAAAATTGAAGTTAGGTAAAAACTACATTTACTTCTGAAATGTAGTAGATTTGAAGTATGAAGTAGCATAAAATTAAAATAGTCAAGTAAAGTTAAACTTGAGTGAATGTACCTTTTTCCCCCACTGTAAACGTGTAGCATCAAAATATGCGTGAAGTACCAGAAATAGAAGTACTCTTTATGCAGAATGGCCCATTTCAGAATCATGTATTTATATTTTAATGTTGAATGTTATGGCTGGTAAGTGTGATTAGTGAGCAACTGTTATATTAATACCAGACGTCCATGTATGGACACCTGTGTGGCCCCCTGTCCAGCCCACGTGGAGTCTGATGAAAAGCTAATGTGGGGCGCAAATGAGTGCTCATATCCACGTTTCTGACTAATTGGCTTTGGAACGCACACACAAAGTGATGCTGCTGATGCTTTTACACCGATTGGATGCTCGGCTGCAGCCTTTGTTGACAACATTGTTGGTGTCCATACAAAACCAGTGAAATATGCAAGCCAAATAAAATGCAAGGTTTTAAATTCCAGTTCTGCTTTCCACATGGCCGTCTACTCCCAACAATGGCTGCTTAATAGCCCATATAAAGAAAAAAGGGGCAGGATAAAAGCGTTGAAATATACAGTATGTAACATGAAGCTTTAAATTGCCACCACTTGGATCATGGTTGGGCCTGTGTGAACAATATAAACAACCCTGCGCAGACTGCAGTGTGCCCCCCTGTGCTCAGTAGTGGTACAAAAAATATGCACAATGTTCTTTCCGCTCCGGCCCATTTGGGTCAAGCTCGACTGAACACAGCGTGGCTTTGGCCTCTCTGTCTGCTGTGTAATCGGACCATGACCTGCTTTCTGAGCTTCTGACCCATGTCCGATAAACAGTGAGCCAAATGAAATTATCTCACCTGTTCACTTTGTTCTGTCTGTCCTGGTTCAGTCATCATTCCTACTCTTTGTAGAGAAAGAAACCTGGGATCTTTCTCTGAGATTTAAACTCCCTGTTTCCAGACTCTGTGCTAAGCTAAGCCATAGCACAAAGTATACAGAGCTATGTGGTACAGCCATGAGTGTGGTATCTTCTCATTTAACTCGTGGCAAGGTGATGAAGCTAGGTCTTTCAGCTGTGAGGTTTGTGAGTCCCATGCTTTACACTTCCTGCATTCATGCACTCCACAGGCCCATTCCCTGTTAACTTTAGTCTCTCAGCTTTCCTCTGCAGACTTCAAAGGGCTGTTTGGCATTAGACTGGAATGATTCGACTGGCCTCTTCAACAAAGCTGTCTTCCTCCAAATGATGATACCAACAACTAAAAGGCTTGCCATCACATTGTGGTCATTTGTTGTCTCTTTGCGTTCATATTTCAACTCTGTGTGGTCTCTTTTAGTCTCTTTGTGGATTTTTTGTGTCTCTTTGTGGATGCGTTTTTGTGTTTTTTGGGCTATGTCTTTTTATTTTTTTTGTTTTGCATCCTTTTGTGAACGCTTTGCATCTTGTTGTGGACGTTTCCTGTTTTATTGTGGTCTCTTTTCATCTGTTTGAGGTTGTTTTGGGTCTCTTTGTGGACACTTCTTTGTCTCTGTGGCTATTTTGTGTCAGTTTTATTCATTTATCTTCACTTTGTGGTCATTTTTGTCTCATTGTGGTTGTTTTTTATCTCATTGAGATTAATTTGGATCTCTGTTTAGTTGTTTTGTGTCTCTTTGTGGTCGCGTTCATATTTTAATCTCTTTGATGTTTGATCTTTGTGTTCCTTTTGCATCTCGTGGTCGTTTTTCCGTCTCTTTGTGATAATTTGGTGTTTCTTTGTGGACACTCTTTGTCTCTTTGTGGTTGTTTCGTGGCCAGTGTCACCCCCTGGCCCTGCCCCTGCTCCTGACATACAACCATACACACATTGTTAACATGCCATGCAACTGATGGACAGATTGATTAATTACACAGGGGGCCAACTCAAAAGGAGAGAGAAGAAAACAGGCCGAATGATGTAAGGACATGAGTATTTCAAACATGCAAAGAAAGCTCTATTGCAATTTTAGAGGAATTTTTGACAGAACCAAGCCCTTCACTGTAGTAAGTCAGATGTTGGTTTCATTTAATATATCAGGTTTGAACTTGTTGAATGCTTCAGTAACAGTTGAACTCTTTTACACAGTAAAATGAGTGAAATCTTCAGACTCTGTGTGTGCCTGGAGAAAAATAGTTGCCCAGACAGAGAGCCGAGACGACCCAGATATGACAGTCATTTTACTTTCTGCTCCTAATAAGGTCAGAGTTTTATAATTACTGAATAGTTCTTTGACCAGGTTCATGTTGAAGTGAATCATTCTATAGAGTATGGTGTTACACACACAGCATAGTTCAACTCAGGGCAGACAGAGAGACTGACAGTGATGCTGGATGTGCAGTAGTTCAGAAGAAAAATATGACTCACCCTTACAGTTATCATGTGACACATTTTAAAGAATGTCCGTTCAAGCATATTATTATCATTTCAGAGGGAATAGCCCACCTCATAAAGTAAACCTTAAAGAAGGTCAACTTGTAAACGATTATTTAAATTATAAATGAGTTATTTGACAGAAATAATTTGCGAGGATTGACTTTTTCTTGTTTGACTGTGAATGGTAAAGAGTCAGGGACAAGAAGAAGGCTATTGAGCTGTGTGTTACAGTGTAGACCTCTCACCACTAGGTGGCAGTATGCACAAACAGGAAGACCCCTCACAGGTCAAAGTGTTTTACTTCCTGTTCGGCGGTAAAGCGTGTGCTACTTTGCGAAGTACGAACGTACTTGTGACGAAAACATACCGAATTTATTCATTCCCACACACATTTGACTAGAACAGAAATGGTGAGTACATCTTACTAATGTTTACCATCAACTACTTAGATATTAATTGAGATGTATTTTGCTATCACTGCGCAAAGAATGTAGCCTATTTGCTAGTTAGCATTAGCTGCGCTCGCTTCTCATTCTTGGTTTTAAGTGAATGAATGAATGACTCTCACGTTTACTCTCAGAAGCTACATAAAATATAGTATTTAGTTACTAAAGTAGTACTACGGTTCATGTCTTCGTTTATTCGGCGGCGTAACGTAATTTACAAGTGAACCAATGCCGCCTGTTTGGCCTTATGAGTAGAAAGAAGGCCCACCAAACTCGATTCAAAAATCTTCTAATTAGCATGGTGCTTATCGGCAAGCAGTACATGTATACTTTCCAGAACCTGCTCCACCTAAACGCTAGCTTTATTTTTTTAATTTTTCCCGTGAAGACATTATTGTTTGGGTTGCTTGGCTGTAAAGTGCGCAGTCTTACTGACTTAACGTTACTGTTGGCTGAAAACCGTATGAACAAAGAAGTGCAAAAATGGGTTTTCTCGTGAAGCATTTTGTCTGGGGTTGGCTGTAAGTCTGTACAATACAGGCTACACCAGCTGTAGCTTTTCACTTTGGGATACATCCAAACAGCACAGCAGTAACACGTAAATAATGACTTAGAATTGTTCTACCTAATGTTACCTTGTTTACTGCCATATATTGACAGACACTGTTTTTGTTTTTATAGGGTATTTAAAATAAGGACTGAGTGTTCGGCCTAATTTATTAACATTACATCGCCACATGTTCAGGGGGAATGTTCACTAGATGCATGTTTTCATATGACATGCTGCTGATATGCCAAGCCAAAATTATGTGTCAGATTTATAAAACTAAATTTGGCAGGACCCGTCTATTTAGAGAAAAAATATTTGCAACAGTAAGCAATACCCTGGTTAATGTTGGCAATGCTGTCACAAAATACATGCATAGTTATGTAACATATCTGAAAGGTGGTATAGTAAACTGTGTATAATAACCCGCCTCTTCTTTTGTCTCTATAGAGTTTACCTTTGAACCCAAAGCCATTCTTGAACGGCCTGACAGGCAAGCCGGTGATGGTGAAACTGAAGTGGGGTATGGAGTACAAGGGCTACCTGGTGTCTGTGGATGGGTACATGAATATGCAGGTGAGAACTATATATTGTATAATATGTCTTGTTCCACAACAATTGGTATTCATCAACACAGATATGTGCCGTCCTTGCTTGCACAAACAAAATATTGTGTTGCTCCACTGGTAAATCAAACACAAAGCAGTTTTGTTCATTTCACATTTAGGTCATATTTTTACTTGTTATTCCATCTTTTCACACCTGCATGTTTCCTCATGTAAAGAATTAAGCATTATATATATATATATATATGTATGTATATATATATGTATGTATGTATGTATATATATATATATATGTATGTATGTATTTATATGTATACACACACACAGACTCAACAACAAAAGAAACACCCCATTTTCACGACACTGTATTTTAAAGATACTTTTGTAAATATCTAAATAACTTTAGAGCTCTTCATTGTTAAGGGTTTAAACAATGTTTTCCATGCTGGTTCAATGAACCACAAACAACTGATGAACATGCATCTATTGATTGATCGGAAAAAAAATGACAGCTTAAGGGCGGTAGGCAATTAAGTTCACAGTTACAAGAAAATAGAGAGGAACGTAGAGAGACCGTTATACTGACTGAAAAACACCAAAAGAAAGACGCCCAGGGTCCCTGCTAACCTGCGTGAACGGGCCTTAGGCATGGTGCCAGGAGGCGTGAGGACAGCAGATGTGGCCACGGCAACACATTGCAATGTCCTTACTGTGAGACCCAGGATGGCAAAAACAACCCCAAGAACTGGCCAGTCTGGGGCAGTACACGAGGGGGAGATGCCCTGCAGTACTTAATGCTTAATACTAAGGGCCACTTTTGATTTTTTCTGACCTAACATACATTACACAGTTGCAAGTATTACATGTTCTGAAGTATAAGTTGTGCGGACAGTTTTTTTCTCTTTGCGATTTGATAGGATTGTAATACACCAAGCTGTACCATTCAGATCAGAGAGCACGATTCCTCCTTAACCGCGCAAATACGCCCTTATGAGTGACATCTTAACCTATTTATATTTACATGTTTTCTTGACAGCTGGCAAACACAGAAGAGTATGTGGATGGAGCATTGGCGGGCCATCTTGGTGAAGTGCTTGTCAGGTTTGTCAACCTAAAAAATCTTTTTATCTTTATTCCATAACTAGTTCAGTAGAATCTATATTAGTTACTTAATTTTGCATTTACTGCTTTTCAGCAAGGTAATTTAAAGTAAGATAATTATGTTTTTGAAGGAAAATGCAACAGTTGCTGAATCTGGCTGCTAAAGAGCAGTTTCTGCCAAAACGATACACAGAAAGTTATTTTAATGGCTCAATTGTTTTTCCTTACTACCTCAGCTAACTTCTGTTAATAATTAACGTGTCATTTTTCAAAGGAATCAGTGGTGGTAGCAAAAGGAGCAGAACATGATCATGATATTGTGGTCCTGTCTTAGTGTGTGCTAACAGGTGTGTTTCATACCCACAGGTGCAATAATGTTTTGTACATCAGAGGTGTAGAAGAAGAGGAGGAAGATGGAGAAATGAGGGAGTGATGCTTAGCCCTGTTGTGTGATTGTACCTTGTAGCTGAGATGATGTGTGTTTGTGTTTTCACCATGTGAAACAAATGAACGCCTGCGCTTTAGGTTTTTTCTTCAAGCAGTTTTGAAAATGTTTTTCTTTTTTTTTTTTTTTTTACTGCAATTTTATGTTGTGACTTTGTGATACAGACACAATAAAATGATTATTGTACCCTTTCTTAAACCTGATATATTGTGGTTTTTTATGTAATAACTAGTGCTGTCAGTTAAACGAGTTATTAATTTTGTAATTAACGTTCTTTTTGGCCCAGCAAACTTCTTTGTTCTGGAAACATTTTGCCTTCAGACAAGATTATATGTAAAATGTGATTAATTATCATTATTGAGGTAAAATGTGCAATAATCGTGATTTTGATTTTAGGTCATATTGTGCACCCCCAGTTGGAAGAGTGTAGGGGCCAGATTGGAATTGGCCATGTGTATCTAACAGAATATGTAAATTTCTCTTCAATGATTACTGGCTGTCGGTGGCAGCAGCCCCCCCCCCACCCCTTACTGTGCACTTTAAACTGTTCTCCTGAACAAATATTTGCCTGTTCCAAAAGTAGTTGAAAGCCAGTCACTCTGAAGTTAAGTGTTTCTGCTTTGGATGTATCAAAATGTCCAAAAATGATAGACTCCTGGTGAAGAATGCCAAACTGGTGGTCCTGATCTGCAACAACGGAGAGAAGTTCTTGACCAAACATGGCATGCAAAATCTTTCTGTGATTGAAAATGGGAGCGTAGTAATAGGGAGGTAAGCATCTGAGATTTCTTCACACCATGTAATAAGCATGTGCAAGCACCTGTTAAATATTGAATGAGTTAGTGTAGAAATGTTACACAAATGGTTATTATTAGCATTGGTTATTAACTGTGTGACTGCTCTTCATACCTGCATACTAAATGTCAGCACAGCTTTAGTTGATCTGCCGGTTTTAAAAGGCAAATGGAATGGGACGTGTCCACACTGGTGCCCCCTACAGGCTGTAACTGCTCATTACTCCAAGAAAATTACTGCTGAAAACTTTAGACATTTTTCTATAAATATCACTTTTAAAATGTATTCATTAATAACCACTTGTTACTTGGTTTAGTTTAGTTTCTGGACATTTAATCTAGTTATGTTTTATACTGGTGCTATTAACCTACCACTACTGGGGCACAATGTATAGTTTGGACTGAGGGTGTTTACCAAAAGGTTTTTCATCTGTTCGCTTGCCATTGGTCTAAGCTGTACATTGTCAAACTTATAGTTGTATGTTCCGGTGCAAGCTGGGCTTTAAAGTGACTTTAAAACAACCAATTTCTTCATCCAGTGATGGGCTCATTAAAGCTGTGGGGCCTGCAGAAATCATCAGAGCACAGTATCCAGAAGGGACCTTTGATAAAGTGATTGATGCTTCAGGAATGTGTGTCCTGCCTGGTGAGTATCGGCTCAGCAGAGGCTAACATCCAAGCTTTGTGTGTTGGGACTGGATTTTTGGACTGGTTTTACAATTACATGAAATCAGTGATTAGTATTTTGAAAATCTTTTTGTTTCAGGGTTGGTTGATGCGCACACCCATCCAGTCTGGGCTGGTGACAGGGTGCATGAATTTGCAATGAAGGTAAATCCCATTCTGAAAGTTTGTTGATCTCACTTCCACAACTGGTGCTACATAGTTTTATAAAATCAATGTTACTCTTGCAGCTGGCAGGTGCCACCTACATGGACGTGCACCGGGCCGGTGGAGGGATCCACTTCACGGTGGAGCACACCCGAGCTGCCAGGTCCTCAGAGCTGCTGGGCTCCCTCAGCAGCAGGCTGGTCCGGATGCAGCGAGCAGGGACAACCCTGGTGGAGTGTAAGAGCGGGTACGGACTGGATCTGCAGACTGAGGTGAAGATGCTGGAGGTGATCGAGGAGGCCAGACGCACCCTGCCCATCAACATCTCCTCAACCTACTGTGGAGCCCACGCAGTGCCTAAGTAGGGACCTTCCTCAACACTTCTTATTTCCAGTGTTGTAATGTAACTAATTACAAATACTACGAATACTCATTTTCACGATCCTGGGCTTTACTCTGTTATTTATATTTCCTGAAACCTTTTAAATTTCTTTCATTTTTACTCCACTACATTTCCTAAATAAAATGTATACTTTTACTCTGATACAATTCCCCCCTAAGCATTTTTGTTACACTTTACTTGCAGGAAATGTTTTTGTAATTTGGAGTGAAAGATTCTTCCTCACAAAATTGACTTTGAATGTGATGTTTAAGAAGGTGTGAAAATCCTGCATGTTATACAATAAAGTTCATAATCAAAGTTTTTTTAACTCTTACTTTTAATTAAGTACATTTAATGTCAGAAAATATCTTTTGATACTTTAAGACTGTTATTCAAGTAGTATTCCAAAAGGTAATTTTTTGGTAAGATACTCATACTTTTTTATACAAGACTGCATATTTCACATCAAATCCTGAAAGTGAATAACCAACCAATCTTCTCTCTTCTTTTATTTAGAGGGAAGACCGTTGAAGAAGCAACAAAGGACATCCTGCAGGTTCATCTGCCCCGACTGAAGGAGCAGATGTCTGCTGGGACTCTGAGAGTCGACAACATCGACGTGTTCTGTGAGCAGGGAGTGTTTGACCTCGGCTCTACTCGTTCCATCCTGCAGGCCGGCAAAGACATGGGCCTCAACATCAACTTCCACGGAGATGAGCTTCATCCCATGAACTCTGCTCAGGTATCACTTACTCCTAAAGCTGCGTTTTTTGGGCCTTTGAACCATTGTGGTTCTCATGTGTAGTGCACTCCGTTTATATCAGTAAGAGTAGACTAACTTCTAAATAACCTGTCTGTGTAATGCAACACAGCTCATCATGTTACAGCCTCAAAATGGCCTAAAAGTTGGATTATCATTCCTCTGAACCACTAAGATGTTAAAATAGAACTCCCACTTATTATTTTCCACCAAATCCTGTGAAAAATATTCGGGTCCTTAGTTGCCAAGTCTTTGTGTCTGTTGTTGGGTTCTAAGCAGGTTGTAAACCGGGTAATGGGAGTGATTTTTGGAGGCCTAACAATTGAGTTTTGGAAAATGTGCTTTATTTTACAGACAACATGAGATTGTTTTGATAGTCCATTATTTAATAAAATCAAACAATCTTTTCTGAGTTTCAAGGTGTCTTCAAGTTATTATTTATTGTTGCTATTAAACTTTTGTTTTCATCAGTAATGTTACTAAACATAAAAGGAGAGCTGCAAACAAGTATTTTCATTAATCTGCTGATTATTTAGACGATTCATTTGTTTTTTGGTATTTAAAGCTTAAAATAGGGAAACACTTCAATCATTATTTTCCAGAGCTCACATTGATATTTTTTTGTCAAAGCAACAGTCCAACATTTAAAGACATTCAGTTTACAATCATAAAAACTGAGAAAAGCAGCACATTTGTTTTATAAATTACTTTAATGACTAATCAATTATTAGAATTGCTGTTTTGTTTTTAAACTGATCAATTAATCAACTGTTAATTTATCAAATAATCTTGTTGTTAACCTGAGTGTGTATTTGTGTGTCAGTTGGGTGCAGAGCTCGGAGCCTTGGCCATCAGTCACCTGGAGGAGGTCACAGACGAGGGGATTGCTGCCATGGCAACAGCAAGAACCGCCGCCGTCCTTTTACCAACTACAGCTTACATCCTACGGTACTGTAACACCAGTAGTGGAATGTAACTAAGTACATTTACTCAAGCACTGTACTTAAGTTCAAATTTGAGGTACTTGTACTTTATTTGAGTACTTTGTTTTCATGCCTATTTAAACTTCTACTCCATTACATCTCAGAGGGAAATATTTTACTTTTTAGTCCACTACATTTTTTTAATAACTTAAGTTACTTCACAACATTTTACACAACATACAAAGGGCCTATTAAAGATGATGCTTTGTTTAATTTTACTACCAAACAATACTGTATATACAGGAAGAGCTAAAACAATTAGTAGATCAATTGGTTGTTGACAGAAAAATCGGATCTGAATACTTTCTCCACCACTTTGTAACACACAGAAATACTCCCACTGTGAGCTGTCTAATAATTTGCATGTGTTCAGGCTGCCTCAGCCTCGGGCCAGAGATATGTTGGAAGCTGGAGTAATCGTCGCCCTCGGCAGCGACTTTAACCCCAACGCCTACTGCTGCTCCATGGTGAGAACATACAAGTCTATGATAGTTGCAAACGGATCTCTTGTCTCTATCCTGTTCATTGGCGTTTTCCTCTCTCTGTCTTGTCTACGTCCTCAGCCAATAGTCATGCACCTGGCCTGTGTCAACATGAGGATGTCCATGCCTGAGGCTTTGGCTGCGGCCACCATCAACGCGGCCTACGCCCTGGGGCGCTCCCACACACATGGCTCCCTGGAGGTCAGCAAACACGGAGACCTGCTGGTCCTCAACACCACACGGTAAATCAGATGTCAAGATTAACACACACAGAAAGGTTTCTGAGCGTAAATAGCTCTGGTTCCTTTGTGGGAAATATTTGTTGAACAGCTGTTGCTTATACCAGAATCCAGGCTTGAATGAGATGCTGTTCACAAAACTTCCAATAGAGTGCTTTAAATACTTCAAACTACATTGAACACCGCATAAGAATTACACCATTCAGGGTGAACATTTTTTTTAGTAAAAGCAGAAACAATGAATTAATAGAAAGTTCTGTTGACAGTTTTCCAAGTTATTACTCTCAAACTGCATATATATATATATATATATATATATATATATATATATATATATATATATCACAAGCTAAAGGACCAGGTCTAACTAAAATAAAGATTGAACTGTGAAAACATATTGGTATTGTTGTGTAATAGTGTCTTTTAGTCTTATCAGCTTGCATAGATGTTTTATTCTGACAAATGAGTGAGACACCTTAATATTTATTGCTGATAACTGCGTGTTTTTTATGAAGTGTTTGTATGTTGAACAGACCCTCTCCTTTTATTGCAGATGGGAACATCTTATCTACCAGCTGGGGGGACATCAGGAGTTGATCCGTTATGTTGTGATTAAAGGAAACATCGTCGTTGATAATGGCAAAACTATGGACTTATAATCAGAAAAAAAATGGCGAAGGTGCTTTCAATAATTGTGATAGACAGCTATACAATATTAATATAATACTTGTAATACTACTTACAGACATTTTTTAAAATGTGTGTATGTTTCTGGAAACAGGGAGACCAGTAGCCTAGCTCTGTCCACTGTTTTTAGATAAAATGTTATGTTAACTGTTGACTAAAATCTGCCTTTCTATTCATCTATCTCTGTTTCTGTAAAGCAGTTATTCAGAGACTACAGCAGCAGAATAATTGTATTATCACCTCAGAAAACAGGTAACCTATTTCACACCTCAAGTGATCAAACAGGTTATTGATTGACATGATGTAACCTTTGTTAATGTGTAAAGATGACCTGGTGCTCACCCTACTTTGATCTGTATAATCATAAGAGCTGCTGTCTGACATTGGGGTAAAAGCAGATAACAAAACTATAGAGTAAAGCAGAAGAAAAGAAAAGTGTTGAAGTCATAGGGTCAGTAATTATAAGAGCAGTGTGTAGAAAAAGCAATTGTATAGTATGTATCTCGGAAAAGTTTAAAAAAAATCATTGTACAAAAAAGTCATAGTACAGTATACAGTTAAAAAGTCATAGTGTAGTATGTAGGGAAAAAAAGTCAAAGTATACCATGTTGAAAAATCCCCTGTATAGTAAGTCTAAAAAGTCAGTTTTGCATGTCAAAAAAAGTAAAAAAAATCATTGTATAGCATGTTGTAAAAAATGGAAAAAGTATGAAAAAATATGAAAGAAGTCATGGTATATAGGATTTCAAAAGTCAGTATGTAGAAAAAAAATGAAAATGTAATAGTATGTTTCCTTTATTTTGGTAGTCTGTTTTTCATTCCAGTCTGGTTTTATTTGCTGTCTTGTGTTTTCCCAGCTGTTTGATTGTTCTGCCCCGCCCTGATGTGTCACCTGTCCCTTGTTTGCACACTCTTGTATTTAGTGAATGCTAAATGTTGTAAATAATGAAAAACAGTCATAGTATAGCATGTCGAAAAAACATTTTAAAAAAGTCATAGTATAGCATGTCGAAAAGAATTAAAAAAAAGTCATAGTATAGCAGCATGTCGAAAGTAAGAAAAAAAGTCATAGTATAGCATGTCGAAAAAAGATAAAAAAGTCATAGTATAGCATGTGGAAAATAATGAAAAAAAGTCATAGTATAGCATGTCGAAAAAAATGAAATAAAAAACATAGTATAGCATGTTGAAAAAAAGAACAAAAGTCATAGTATAGCATGTCGAAAATAATGAAAAAAAGTCATGGTATGTAATAGTATGTTTCCTTTATTTTGGTAGTCTGTTTTTCATTCCAGTCTGGTTTTATTTTCTGTCTTGTTTTTCCCAGCGGTTTGATTGTTCTGCCCCGCCCTGATGTATCACCTGTCCCTTGTTTGCACACTCTTGTATTTAGTAAATGTGTAAATCTTTCTTGCAAATGTAAATGGAATGTTCTCATGTAGTTTTTAGTCTTGACGACTGAAGCGGTTTCATTACAAGAACCATTCACACACATTCGTACAAGGTGCCACCTTCTCATCAGATAAACATTCGCCACACATTTTCACTCCGACGGCAACTTAGGGCTCAGTGTCGTGCCGAAGGACACTTCGGCATGGAACTGCAGGGCCAGGTATTGAACCACCAACCTTCCGATGGCAGGCAGCCACTCTACCACGACCCTGTTCTTGTGTAAAATCAGCGTGCCGTCCAGTGTGTCAGTTCCCTTCTCTTGTTCTGTGCTGTCTTCTTGTCCTTTTTTATCACTAGTTCCTGTTTGTTGGATTACTTTTGTTTTTTTGGACATCCTTTCCTTGTTTTTGGTGTGAACTGTGGTTTTTTTTGTTCTACTTAATAAATCCTTAAGGTCAAACTCGCTCCAAGTCACGACAGCATGCCGAAAAAACATTTTATAATGAGTCCTAGAATGTCGAATGTATGAAAAAAAATCATGGTACAGTATGTCGAAAAATTGTGAATCATGTCAAAGAATGTTGAAAAAAAAGTCATAGTATAGCATGTCGAAAAAAAGTCATAGTATAGGATGTCGAAAAAAAGTCATAGTATAGCATGTTGAAA
>NC_048429.1:3457150-3459277 GCF_013103735.1 Etheostoma cragini
AGTATAACATGTCGTAAAAAATGAAAAGTCATAGTATAGCATGTCGAAAAAAAGGAAAAAAAGTCATAGTATAGGTTGGCGAAAAAAAATCATAGTATAGCATGTCGTAAAAAAAAAGTCATAGTATAGCCTGTCGTAAAAAATGAAAAAAAACAACATTGTATAGCATGTCGTAAAAAATGAAAAGTCATAGTATAGCATGTCAAAAAAATGAAAAAAAGTCATAGTATAGCATGTCGAAAATAATGAAAAAAAGTCATAGTATAGCATGTCGAAAAAAAGTCATAGTATAGCATGTCGTAAAAAATGAAAAAAGTAATAGTATAGCATGTCGTAAAAAATGAAAAGTCATAGTATAGCATGTTGAAAAAAAGGAAAAGTCATAGTATAGCATGTCAAAAAAATGAAAAAAAGTCATAAATGTAAATGTGCTCTATTTATATAGCGCTTTTCCAGTCTTAACAACTGCTTAAAGCGCTTTTACATCTACAGGGAACATTCACCATTCACACACATTCATACACTGTGGCAGGGGCTGCCGTACAAGGTGCCACCTGCTCATCAGATAAACATTCACACACATTCACACTCCGATGCGCAGCACCGGGGGCAACTCGGGGTTCAGTGTCTTGCCCAAGGACACTTCGACAATGACTGCAGGGGCGGGGATCGAACCACCAACCTTCCGATTGGCAGGCAACCGCTCTACCACTGAGCCACAGCCGCCCCTTTATAGTATATATTCATAGTATAGGGTGTTGAAAAAAAGAAAAAGTCAGAGTATAGCATGTCGAAAATAAGAAAAGAAGTCATAATATAGCATGTGGAAAAAAATGAAACGTCATAGTGTATCATGTGGAAAAAATGAAAAAAAGTCATAGTATAGCATGTCGAAAAAAATTACTAAAAAGTCATAGTATAGCATGTCGAAAAAAAGTCATACTATAACATGTCGTAAAAAATGAAAAAAAAACTTAATATAGCATGTCGAAAATAATGAAAAAATGTCATAGTATAGCATGTCGAAAAAAGTCAGATGTCGTAAAAAATGAAAAAAAAACCCATAGTATTGCATGTTCAAAAAAAGAAAAAAAGTCATAGTATAGCATGTCAAAAAAAAGGAAAATCATAGTATAGCATGTCGTAAAAAAGAAAAGTCATAGTATAGCATGTCGAAAAAAAGTCATAGTATAGCATGTCGTAAAAAATGAAGAAAAAAAAACAGTATAGCATTTGGAAAAAATGAAAATAAGTCTTAGTATAGCATGTCGAAAATGTGAAAAAAAGTCATAGTATAGCATGTCGTAAAAAATTAAGAAAAAAAAATAGTATAGCATGTTCAAAAAAAGAAAAAAAGTCATAGTATAGCATGTCAAAAAAAGGAAAGTCATAGTATATCATGTCAAAAACAAGAAATAGTATAGCATGTTGTAAAAAATGAAAAGAAAACGTATAGCATGTCAAAAAAAAGTCATAATATAGCATATCAAAAAAAGAAAAAAAGTCATATAATAGCATGTTGAAAATAATGAAAAAAAGTCATAGTATAGCATGTTGAAAATAATTACTAAAAAGTCATAGTATAGCATGTGGAAAAAAATGAAAAAAATACATAGTATAGCATGTCGAAAATATGAAAAAAAGTCATAGTATAGCATGTCAAAAAAAGTCATAGTATAGCCTGTCGTAAAAAATGAAAAAAATACATAGTATAGCATGTTGAAAAAAAGAAAAAAAGTCATAGTATAGCATGTCAAAAAAAAGAAAAAAAGTCATAGTATAGCATGTCAAAACAAAGAAAAAATGTCATAGTATAGCATGTCGTAAAAAATGAAAAAAAGTCATAGAGTAGCATGTTGAAAATAATTACAAAAATAGTCATAGTATAGCATGTTGAAAAAAAGAAAAAAAGACATAGTATAGCATTCCGAAAAAAAAGTCATAGTATAGCATGTCGTAAAAAATGAAAAGTCATAGTATAGCATGTCGAAAAAAAGGAAAAGTCATAGTATAGGATGTCTTAAAAAAATCATAGAATAGCATGTCGTAAAAAAAAAAGTCATAGTATAGCATGTCGAAAAGTCATAGTATAGCCTGTCGTAAAAAATGAAAAAAAAAAACATAGTA
>NC_048429.1:3459377-3508461 GCF_013103735.1 Etheostoma cragini
ATAATTACAAAAAAAGTCATAGTATAGCATGTTGAAAATAATTACAACAAAAGTCATAGTATAGCATGTCGAAAAAATAAAAAAAAGTCATGGTATAGCATGTCAAAAAAATTTGAACACTCATAGTATAGCATGTAAAAAAATGAAAATAAGTCATAGTATAGCATGTCGAAAAAATTAAAACAAAGTCATAGTATATCATGTCGAAAAAAAGGAAAAGTCATAGTATAGCATGTCAAAAAAAAAATGAAAAAAGTCATAGTATAGGATTTCTTTAAAAAATCATAGAATAGCATGTCGTAAAAAAAAAGTCATAGCATAGCATGTCGAAAAGTCATAGTATAGCCTGTCGTAAAAAATGAAAAAAAAAAAACATAGAATAGCATGTCGTAAAAAATGAAAAAAATACATAGTATAGCATGTCGAAAAAAAGTCATAGTATAGCATGTCAAAAAAATGAAAAAATGTCATAGTATAGCATGTCGTAAAAAATGAAAAAAAACAACATAGTATAGCATGTTGAAAAAAAAGAAAAAAGTGATAGTGTAGCATGTCGAAAAAAAATTTAAAAAGTCATAGTATAGCATGTCAAAAAAAATGAAAAAAAGTCATATTATAGCATGTCGAAAATAATTACAAAAAAAGTCATAGTATAGCATGTTGAAAATAATTACAACAAAAGTCATAGTATAGCATGTCGAAAAAATGAAAAAAGTCATGGTATAGCATGTCAAAAAAAATTTGAACACTCATAGTATAGCATGTCAAAAAATGAAAATAAGTCATAGTATAGCATGTCGAAAAAAAGTCTGAGTATAGCATGTCGAAAAAAATGAAAAGTCATAGTATAGCATATTGAAAAAATTCATAGTATAGCATGACGTAAAACATTTACAAAAAGTCATAGTATAGCATGTCGAAAAGAATAGAAAAAGGTAATATTATAGCATGTGGAAAAAATGAAAAAGGTCATAGTATAGCATGTCAAAAAAAGGAAAGTCATAGTATAGCATGTCAAAAACAAGAAATAGTATAGCATGTCGTAAACAATGAAAAAAAACATAGTATAGCATGTTGAAAAAAGTCATAGTATAGCATATCATAAAAAAGACAGAGTCATAGTATAGCATGTCAAAAAAAGAAAAAAAGTCATACGATAGCATGTCGTAAAAAATGAAAAAAAGTCATAGAATAGCATGTTGAAAAAAAGTCATAGTATAGCATGTTGAAAATAATTACTAAAAAGTCATAGTATAGCATGTCGAAATGAATGAAAAAAAAAAGTCATAGCATAGAATGTCGTCAAAAATGAAAAAAAGTCTTATTATAGCATGTCGAAAAATATGAAAAATAAGTCTTAGTATAGCATGTCAAAAAAACATTTAAAAAGTCATGGTATAGTATGTTGAAAAATTTTGAAAGTCATAGTATAGTATGTAGAAAAAAGTCAGTGTAGTATGTTGAAAAATATGAAATAAGTCATAGTATAGCATGTCGAAAAATTATTTAAAAAGTCCTAGTATAGCAGGTATTATTATATTATGAAGTCATAGAATGTTCAGTATAGTATGTCGATAAATATGAAAGTAGTATGTTGAAAAAGTCATAGTAAAGTATGTCAACAAAAGTCATAAAAATCATACTATAACACGTTATATTGGAAAAAAGTCATCAAAAAGATATAGCTTAATATGTTTGTGCTGCCTGTCAAAGAATGGGACGGTCATTGAGTCAGTAACCTGTGTACACCTGAGTCCCATTTGGGAAGAGTGCTTTTATTGAACACATTGGTATAAAATGCTTGTAAATGGTCCATTCATAATACTTGTCCACAGGTATTGCGTCTTAACAACCAAACACATTCTCCTTCCTTTTCCTCTTCTCAGTCTTTTCTCTCGGTTGTGATTGTCAGAGGCAAATCACAAATATTTCTCATAACATAACAGCAGTAGGATTTTAAAAAGCTAACTTAGAAAAGTGTGGGATAATAGACTTTAGTGGCAAACATTAAAACTGGCTTATTTGTTTTACTATAAACAAAAGGTGATATATCTTATGTAACCAATATTAACATTTTGGAATGACCACATTAATCCCGTCAGGCTTCATACTTCTTCCCTGCTCGGTGGATCTGTTGGTAAAGTGTCATCGAGAACGCCATACCAAGGAGCTAGGAAAACAAAAACAAAAACCATTAATAATGAGACATTAATACAATGTTGCTTTGAACAGAGTTTGAATAAGTGCTTCTCCCATACTAGTGTATTTAGGTATGGTATGGTAAGACAATAGAAACTCTACACATCTTTGTTGCAGACTGAGAACTCATCTGTTCAGACAACACCTTCCTACACATCCATAAAGAACTAACTGCAGCAGTTCAACATATTTACTAATGTTACTGTACTTACATGACTCTTAAATCTAAATGGTTGAATGCACTTCTTGTAAGTCAATTTGGATGAAAGCATGAACTTAATAATAAACTTTTACTGTTTTATACCATTATTGGGGCGTGTTCTCAAGACGCATACTTGCTTCTTAGCAAATTGACGCGTAGCGAGAAGTATGAAAATATGAAAGGGGGAAAATTAGCATAGGGAGGTTGGTTGCTGTGGTGGATGGATAAAACAGAGGACTTTCACCCAGGAGACTGGGGATTGTGTCCCATTTCCTAAACTCAACCGCCGGTTTCTGTTTTTTACTAAAGCCAACCCCGTTCTTCTTCAGATTCAGATTCAGAAATACTTTATTGATCCCCGAAGGGAAACTCTGTGTCACAGGAGCACCAATACGGAGCACTGCAACAGGCAGCTTGCACGTTAGCGCATGCGCACACTTCTTTTCCTCAACCCAACCCGAATGTCACGTTTCCTAAACTCAACCGTTGCTTTCTACTCGCGATAACACGGCAAGTGGCGCGTATTTTCACGCAAAGTCACGATAATTAAAGAGCTGCTTACCTGTATGACTAACACACACATGGCGATGGTTCCCAGAAGATGTTTGTTGTCATCCAACCACTCCTCTACCTTCTCATAGCAACCCTAAAAACACACACCAACAGTAATTAAGAAACATAAGAGTACTGCACATCAGAAGGTATCCAGTTTAAGGTCAAGACAGTTATACAGACAACAAATATCACAAAGGTTAAAGAATGTGAAGGCCTGATGATCCATTCCTTGCTTGTTTTCGTAATCTCGTCTAAACTAATGAACACAGAAATGTTAGTAGTGCACATCAGCTAAAAATAGTTGGTTCTAACTTCATATAACTGCACTCACACTGCAATATTTCAAACATTGATGATGTTTGTCCACTTGCAATGACATGAAGTTGATGAACAGATTGATACCACTCCGTAAATACAGTATTAAGCTATCTTAATGGCACAGAGAATAACTTTAACAGCAATTTTACGACGTAAACCGAAACACACTGACCTGTGTCCAGAAGGTATTAGAGGCATTGCGTCCACAGCCTTGGTAAACCTGCTGGCAGCAGCGGTCAGGAACCACGTTGTCATGCAGGGCGGTGTACCAGTCATTGTGGTTGACCACACCACAACATCGCCACTGGTGCACAGGCAGGAGACACAGAAGCAGATGATGTTACAAAGTGCATTACAGGATGATAATAAAGTTTGATTAAAAACTAGTAGAGGAAGTGATTGTTACTACATTTCTCTACCTCTCCCTGAATGGTGTTCCAGGCATCCCTCAGACCGGCGTTGTTATCTGTGTTGTACAGCACAAGCCCTTCTTTCAGGTCCTGTCTGGCATTTTCACTGACCTGGGCAAACAGAGGTGGATCATGGAACAAGTAGTCACACGCACTCACAGCACGAGGAATCCTAAGGTACAAAGTCTTACCTTGTCGGTATATACAAAGAACAGGATGAGGAGGATGAGTTCGGCCAAAAGGATGATCAACAGAACGATGAAAAACTGGAGAAAGCGAAGAAAAGAGTCGGATTAAAATGATTCACCGTTATCATAAACATGCACGATACAATAATGTTGCATTTATATGAACGCAAAACAAATCCATTTGATCTCCTTACTTAAAAATACACATTCGCTTTGAGATAGAAAATACAACACAAAGTTGGGGTTTGGTGGTAGGTCCTGACCTCTCACATTAGCAGCACTAAGTGGCCTCAACATTTAAAATTCCAACACAACCTGAACATGACACGATTAATGAATACTCAAAACAGCTCCACTAGTGAAGCATGATGGGTATTGTTGTGTACTCACACTCAGCAGCAGGCACTTGTTCTCCTTAATGGCACCCAGGCATCCCAGGAAACCTGTTACCATGACGACGGTGCCGAGAGTGATGATGAGGTTGGCGGCGGAGAGCGACGGGAAGGAGGGCGACAAGGTGGCAAAGCTGCCCTGAGACACCGAGAGCCACACGCCCACACCCAGCAATCCACACCCACCCAGCTGGAAAAAACACAGGAAACTCAGAAACTTCCTGTTGATTTAATGATAATTAAACACTTCTGTTGGTATTTTGATCTTACTCATTCATGGTAACAGTTTCGGACTCTCTCTGTGTGTGTGTGTGTGTGTGTGTGTGTGTGTGTGTATGTGTGTGTATGTGTAATAATTACCCAGAAGAGCAGGTTGAAGAGGAAGAGCATGTATTTAACGCAGCAAATGCAACCACGAGCCATGATTTAATTGACAGGCACTGCAAGAAATTGTATTTTTAAACAGTATATAGTTAGATAAAAAGGTCTAACTGAATATGTAGGTCAGTCAAACAATGTGCAGGGAATAAGCAGTAAAGTAAAGCAAGATTCCGTTATAACTTCTTTAAAGTAATCGTATATCGTCAAAATGTTTAAAAAAGTCATGTATGACAAAGTATGTTGTCAAAATCTATTAAAAAAAGTCAATGAAAAGTCAATCAAAGTAAAGCATGTTAAAAAAAAGTCAGAAACAATCACAGTATAGTATTTCAAAAAAGTCATAGTATAGTATGTCATCTGAAAGTCATGAAAAAGTCATAGTATAGTGTGTTATCAAAATGTCATAAAAAAAGTTATAGTATATCATATATTCAAAAAGTCCAAGTATAGTAGGACTATGTCGTTAAAAATGGAGTATAATACGTCGTCAAAAAGTCATTATATAGTATGTTGAAAAAAAGGCCTTAAAAATGTCATAGTGTAGTACATCATCAAAATGCTGTCGTCAAACACTTTAAAAAAGTATAGCATAGTATGTTGTCAAAATGTATCAAAAAAGTGACAGTATAGTATATTGAAAAATGTCATGAAGAAGTCATAGTATAGTAATTGTCAAAATGCCATAAAAAGTCTTTGGAGTCAAAGTCAAAGTATGTCGTCAAAATGTATGAAAACAGTCAGGAGGTAACAGGAGGTTAAAAAAAGTCCTAAAAAAGTCAAAGTATATCATGTCATCTAAATGTCATAAAATGTATTGTATGTTGAAAAAGGTCATGAAAGTCAAAGTATAGTATGTTGTCAAAATATCATAATAATTATTGTATAGTATGTCATTTAAATTTCATTTAAAAAGTCATAGTACAGTATGTTGTAAAAAAGTCATAGTGTAGTATGTTGTATAAATGCTATTGTCAAAATATATAACAAAAAGTCATATAAGACTTCATATTTTTAAGTGCCTGAATTGTCTATATATTGACTTTTTAAGACTCAGTGGACACACTGCATACAAAAATCACATAATTTATTTTAACAACTGGCTAGGGTTGGGTCTTCTTTGCGGTTTAAGGCATAATTTAATGTTTTTTGCAACTTCTTTAATCTTTTGGAAGTTGTTTGTGTCACCATGATCACAAACCAGACCTTAGACTGCAGCTCACCAACCTCTTTGTTTCCCGTAACATCACGCTAACTGTAATTATCATGTCCTCGCTGTGGAGTCATGCTGAAACCACACAAACACAACACGGAGGAGATAAACTTACCACTTTGACTAGCAGGAGAACGGAGAAGCTCTATTGGGGTACCTGCAACACATTTGTATACACAAACATTGATACTATATATTGTGTACAGGCCATCATTGAAAGTGATGATTTAGGTTTACAGACAAAACTCTTGCAATTCAAAACACAGGACTGGAAACTGAATTCTTTAAATGTCGAGGCTAAAGGGTCTTGATCCTGTAAAGTACTGTTAGTGAGACATTCCTACTGATCACATGAAACCTGAAGCTCTTAACACAAAAATTACACTTCAAAATATGTAAAAGGCTAAATCTTGTTTTCTTTTGTAAACAAACCGTTTGACCTACCTATACTATAAATAAGCATGTTATGTTTCTCGACTAAAAAACACAATTAAAACATATTGTTTTTCTTCTTTAGGTTCATCTTTACATTTGGACGGCGGTCTGTTTATAGTTAGTTCCCTTTTTAGTTGTCATGCAAAACATCTGGCCCATCCCACGTGTGGTTACAGACATTTGACACCTTCAAGTGATACACATACAAAGAACTGCTACAGACTACACATTTTTGTCTATTTTTGTTATTGCCACTCTTCATTCTAACCCCAACCGGCCCGTCAGACACCGCCTACTAAGAGCCTGGGTCTGACCGAGGTTTCTGCCTAAAAGGACGTTTTTCCTCGCCACTGTCGCACTGTTGCTTGCTCTGGAGGAGACTACTGGAACTGTTGGGTCCTTGTAAATTCTGGAGTGTGGTCTATCTGTATAGTGTCTTGAGATAACTCTTGTTATGAATTGATACTATAAATAAAATTGAATTGAATTGAACATACTGGAATTCACTTATTCATAGACTATTTTTAATAGACTACTTGATTAGTTGGTGCGCCATGGAGTACAAACTTTTGTAACTAAAACTAAACTGCTTTATCCCCCGTTTTTATTCTCATTAGAGCAGTGTCCCTTCCTAAGGAGCTCTGGTCTTGACGTGACGTCACTGTCTGAAGTTTGCGGATTTTACAACAGTTTGTGTAAAAAACAACAACGCAAAGCTACCGCTAGAATCACTGCCAAATTCACTGATTATACACTTCCGTAACTACAAAACACGTTCAACTTTGCTTACAATCAACTAATAGAGCTCCACTGAAGGCTCAGGCCGTGCTTGTTTTCATGTCCATGCGACGGGGGGGAAAGAAAAAGGAGGGACAGTTAAGCTAGTTTTCCTACCGTTGGCTATGAACTCATCTCCCCGATCACGTCTCAAGACTCAGCCGGTAGACAAGTTTCACATGTCGGCTTCACTTCTGTTGCTTTCCTATCACAGCATCACTCGTTGAGGAAACATAAATCCGAGGGTTGTAAAAGGTTAAGAAGTCTGCTTTGAAGTTCCGTCGACGGCTAGAGAAGAGGAGGAGGGTACCGTCTGTGGAGAGGGCGGAGCTCGGCGGAGGAAGGACCCCGGAGCGGAGGCGTGTCTGTCGGTGCTGGAGAGAGGGACCAGCCGGCCAAAGACCCGAGTTGTGTAAATATGGCTGTTAACCCTTGTATGGGCTTCACTTGCGGGACATATCGACCCTTGACTTATTTTGGGTTTTAAAAACAAATCTGAAGTACAATTTTACTTCATAATCTACTATATTGTCTTTATCTCAATTTCAAACAATTGAGATAAGTAATATGTTTAGGGAAGGCAATCAGTCTCTACTAGAACACAATTAAAAATGGAAGTGTGATTTGTTATTTTGTCATAAGGTTATAAGTCATGTTAAAAATGTGATCATTCTTATCTTGGAAAAAACATAAGAGGTCATATACAGAATAATGTTCCGAATTGAGTCAGGAATACATGTTTATCACAGAAAATAAGGTAAGGCCGTTGATTTTCAGGTAAAAAAAAGGTAACTTGTACCATTTTTCTTCTTGTAAAAATTTGAAATGGGTCAATTTGACCCAAATACCATACAAGGGTTAAGTTAAATAAATAGTATTTGTTGATTATGGCTCAATCATACAGTTAATCAATTATTACAAATAATAATTTTGCAACAGAAAATAGTCAAATTCCAGTGGAGGAAAGGAAGTAAACCTAGATTGTGTAGCCTGTAGCTTAGTTGGCCCTAGGCTACACGTTGACAATTAGGGACTTGTACTTTCCATGGATATTTTGTTTTCATGATACTTTATAGTAGCTACTTCATTACAGATTGAAATATTGTATTTTTACTCCACTACATTTATCTGACAGTTTTAGTTATTTGCTTACTTTACTTACTGCTACAAATTGCTTTGCTGCTTTGCTTTTAAACCCTTATCATTTATCTTTTAATATTTTAGACAAGCTTTCTAGAGCCATTTCTCCATCCATCCATCTTCATCCGCTTATCCATTTCTCACCATTTTCCTAATTTTCTTTCCACAATCAATCTATTCTTTAATGGAGAACTGTAGGCTACTGTAGCCTTATATGAACTCTAAATATCCACACACACAAATCCCAAAGTCAAATAGGACTTTAATAAAGGTTCATCATCATAACATTGATATAAATACATGACTCTGAACAGAAAATACAAAAACAAATACAAAATATACAAAAAGAAATTATATTAAAAGCATGATTCTCTATTTTGTTGCCGCCCTTGAGCATCCATGGCATTAAAGCAACAGGGTTTCCTGTGTATTCTATAGGAGTAAAAGCCACTGTCCAGTTTTTGCATCTGCAAAAGTTTTCAGTAAAAACTGGAAGTAGTCTACTGTATGAGGTCTGTGTTGGTTCCGCCACACACAATGAAGGGGGCCAAAGGGCTCACGAGGAACACGGCACTGATGAACACTGTCACTGACTGACTGTTCCTCCATAATTTGTCCTCTCTCTCTCTCTCTCCCTGTCTCTCTCCCTGTCTCTCTCTCTCTCTCTCTCTCTCTCTCTCTCTCTCGGCATCTGTTTACCCTAGGACCCATCGATCACACTGGGAGGAGTTTAGCTGCACGGACTCACATCTCTCTCCACCGTTGTTCTGCTGAAAGATATTAAAGATTTTATTTGGCAGCTCTGTTACTACACAACAAAAGGTTTGACAGACGTAGTAGTAGTACTTTACTAAATAACTTTTTTTTTTAAACAATTTGCAAAAACATGCCTTTTTTTGTCTTTGCCTTTAACTAAATTACCTGTTTTTGCAGTTTGGCTCAGAAAGTAGAATCAAAACTGATTTTGGCTATTACTCAGTGAATTGCCTAAATGAAGTTTATAATAAGTGAGATACATACCTTGTTGGCGATGGCCCGGAGTTTCCCCAGCAGGGAGGGTTTCTGGGTGTAGACTACGTCGTCGTCGGGTTCCTCCCCTTCAGCCAGCGCACAGCTGTCTGCAGCTGGCAGATCACACTCCTTGTTCGCAGACATCACCAGACGAGAGTACTTGTACTCCAACCTGACCACAGACCACAGAGGCCCCGTCATCATGAGACATCCATCATTACGACATCCAGTGTTGGGTGTTTAAAGGCGAATACTAAAAAAAAAACTTTTCTTTAAACAGGAAAGCTTTCATAGTATAGTTTAATAGCCAAAACACTGGTGACCCGTATTAAAACCAAAGGTAATATGACTAAAGTAAAAAACAACAAATAAAGTAAAAGTAAAGACATAACTGGCTATGTTTTAGAAATTTTAAATATATACTTCTATATATACTTCTTGAAAGAATCAGAGCCTTTGGTGTTGGTGACAAACAGCTGCTGACGTCTCTGCCTTTAAATGACATAACAGGTGATCTTAATGAGTACGTTGGCCTTGACTGAGACTGGTGGTAGCGTCTGATTGGCAGGTGCCTCTAACCTCTTGTTTTTCTTCCAGAAAAAGCAGGTGAGAGAGATGAGCAGCACGGCCACGAAGGCTCCGCCACCAACCCCGACCTTCAGCCACAGAGCGATGGCCTCACACGGAGAGGAGGTCCTGGGAGGCAGCGGTAGGCCTTTGGTGCACAGCTTCGGCTCGTTCCACAAGAACAGAGTTTCCTGCGCGGTGACAGATGGAGAATTTCCAAATTTTTGCTTGTGCAAGCAGAGATTTGGCATTATAAGTCAAATAACGGTGTATATGGTTTTATTTTTGAGGTTAGTTAGAGCTGGGCAATAGGGAAAATAAAAAATCTGGATATTTTTGACCAAATAAATTAATGTTGATATTGAGGCGAAATTGTAGTGTTGAAAATTGGTGCTTTCAAAAAATATTTACGCAATAGGATTTCTGATAAATAATCATCAGTTATTTGGATATAATGACTAAATAGGTTAAGGCAAATAATGGAACAGCTATAACAGTGTGGTTAGTTCAGAAAATGACATCGCTGTACTGTGATACAGCCTTTAAAACCGGGAAAACACAGGACTTCTGTCATATTACAAAATTATGAAATCCAAAACTTAAGCTAATATCTAGTCTCATATATTAATGTCGATATCAATTTACTGACTGGCTCTGGGTTATTAGCATGAAAAGCCAGAGGATTCGGAAGATATGACAATGTCAAAACACGTCTTGTGTTTATGATGAAAAATTGACATTATGAATTATTATTATGATTTAGTTTTAGTCCTAACATAACATACATCAGCCTTTTAGTTTTAAAAGGAAAACAGCTGACTAACTGAAAAAAATCAATCTTATACCACCAAGTTTCAGCGCAGGGCCTTTATGCATGCAATATGCAGACAGTCTAGTTTAACTATTTAGTTATAATAAATTGATTTTTTATATTGTTTACTCTTAGCTTAATGTGTTAAGCATGCTTTGATAAACACACAGAGTGGTTTGTTGTGTATTTGTCTGAAGGAATTAAAAAAGTCTAAACTGAATGATGCAATTAACATATCTGGATATTGAACCACATATATTGTACCAGAACTCCTTTAAAATCAATCAAATCTATTTAGGCTACTTCTTAGATAATTGTCATAAATAATTGTTATCGTCTTTATAAATATAAAATGACACTAATTTAATAAAGACTTGAGAGAGATTCATTAGAATTGCTGCTTAAAGAGTATTTCACCAGTTTGTAACTGTTTGCAAAATGCCACCATTGGAACACGAGCCTGGTTGGATTAGTTTGAGGTCAGGGTGATGTAACAGAATGAATGCAGGTGATAGCAGGTGTGTTACCTGGACGCCTCCCTTGCACGCTCCATCTATCCGGTGGTAGTCATCCTCGGTGCAGTGAGGACAGGCGCTGGCGCTCTCCCACAGGAAGTGAAACGTGCATCCATCGCATGTTCCTGCAGGACAGGCGCTGCACGAACACACACACACACTTTCACAGACTTTCTGTAATTTGTTGTATTATGTTCACAACTCATATTAACTATCCGAAAGTCTTACAGTGTATGTTTGCAAAAATAAAACACAATCTCATACCTAGAGTACATTTTCACCTACCTGGGCACAGAGAGCTCTCCTCGTTCCGACTTCTCGGGGTTACAGCGAACAGTGATGACTGAACTGCGACCCTGATCACATGAAGCCGTTGCCTGCGTTGACCTGAAAGAAAATAAGGACCCAGTTAAACAGCAAAAACATACACTCACTCACTCTGCCTCCATATCTCATATTGTACCTGTAGAAGAAGTTTATGTCTGGAACATCCTTTAGGTTTCCAGGAAACAGCTCTGGTTTAGCATTCACGCCATCCAGAACGGAGTCTACTGTTGCTCCTGGTAAGAAACATGGATAAAGAAATTAAAGGAAACATTACAAGCTGGTTATCATAGAGCCACATATTGCCATTTAACAAGTGTTGTACCAATGAAAACGCCCGCAAGGCTGATGGACTGGGAGGAAATGGCCATCCTGAAACCCCTCCCATCTGCTGGGATAATGGTTGATTGACATATGAAGCTGTCCACTGAGTTGACAAACTGAGCCAAGTCGCTTTGGTCGTCTTTGCTGGACACGTCGGTGACGTTATCTGTGCATACAGCGCCTCTCGTCCCCTGTGACAGACATGTGTATATAGCATGAAAATTAACATGTTATGTCATGATATGATATGGTTACGCTTGATGTTTTACTGCATCATAAGAAATAATTTTATCAAACTGGGGTTACGTCAAAACTTTTAATTTCTTCTGACATTGTGACTAAATCTTCAAAATAAGAAAATGGAAGCTACTGGAATATTTAATGTGGAGTCTGGGGGGAATAAATTTAAAGACTGAGAGAAGGAAAGTAAAGTAATACTGACAAAAACATCCAGATAGTCCAGACACCACTATCATTTTCAGGCAAAATATAATTTAACAGAAATGAACAATAAATCCCCCCCCCCCCTCAAATTTTAGACATTTGCATTTCAGTCTTCAAGACAGCTAACCATGAGTGCAACAGCAGAATAAGTCTCCATTCTTGGACCACCACCCAAAAATAAAACATCCAGTTAAAGGCCATGAACACCCATACAGGTGTTACCCATACAGTTCTTTTGGATTTTACCTCTTCCTAGGACTGTGTGAGGACTGACATCTTACTGAGTCTCCTTTTAGCTTTGTTGCACCTGTTAGGAATGGACAGTTTTATCATTCTTATTGGTAGATAAGATTTGTGACCTAATAAATTCCCATCTAAGCTCCAGCCTACTTTAAACCTGAGCAGAGGTTTAATCAGCCAGCGTAACTATAATCATCTGCGTGGATGTTCAGAGGCTTTAAAGGAATCTCTAATCTCAGATGTCTAACTGCATTGGAATAGCAATTGTTGCTAATATACAATGATATAGAGTATGTGTGAATTACCTCGTGGCCGCACAGGCTGATGTTGAATAGGTGAAGGTACTTTGTGCCTTTGGAGGTGAAACTCGGCCCGATGGTCAGCGAGGCCACGTCGCTCAGGGAGCTGAGGTCAAAGGTCAGCGTACGGTTGTTCTCTGTGTGGGAGAAGGAGCAGTCGCTGTAGCAACGAGAGTGTTCCTGAAAGAAAAAGAAACACATGAACTCTCAACATGCAACATATTAGATGCACTATGGACACTACAAGCTAATGATAACAGTAAAGAATGAGTAAAATCAATAAATAAAATAACTGTTATGTGGTTATTTAATTACAGACTTGCAACATCCCATTTTTATTTAATATGTTTCTGAAGCGTTGTTGACTGACGGCACTCCTTCTTCCAGTGTGTCCAGGGGACAGACAGCCAGCGGATAGGGTGGACATGTTTGCTTTATGTGACACGTGACATTGCTTAGAGTACCTTTAATGAAACAATCTGTTGTTGCTGATATTTACATTTTTTACATAGTAACTGTAAATCAAGCCTATAGTGGCTTAGCACTTACAACAGGATTTTTAGAAATTGATCTGGCCCCTGACACCACATTTAGACCAAAATTCTCCAACCAAACATCTTAAGTTTTCATATATGTTTTTTCTATTTTGGGTTTTCAGAACCATGGCGAGAGCTCCAAAGGGTTCATACAGAAATATAATATGAAAACTATTTCAAAAGTTGGTAATGTATTGGTTTTAGTAGTCTTATGTGGCCCAAAAAGCACTCCCGACCTTTAGTTTGAGACACTCCGGCTTAACCCTAATTCAAATGGTTTTGAAATAGTATAGAGTAAAAGTTGACATTTTCCAGTCTGTGATTATCCATCAACATACATTCCTTTAATTTGAGTCTAAATGATTCCTAATTTCTGCCTTTCTAACTCAAATATTAGGTAGAATTTCCTGTAAATTAGGTTTAGTGACCATAACTTCCAAAAATAACTGTAAAACTACAGTTAATAAGATAGTGTTACGTCGTTTTAAAAACGTAAAATAAAGTGACAAACATTGAAAAAAGTGTCAAAAGTGTTGAAAAAGGGAGAAAAACGTAAAAAAAAAGAAAAAAAAAAAGAGTTAAAAACAATGACAAAAAGCGTAAAAGAAATGATAAACACAAAAGGTTCAACGGCTCATTGACAAAACCCAGAGTAGGACTGGGTAGTAAATGTCAAATCACTTTGGTTTCGACCAAAAGTTTTCCATAGCGCAATGTCAGATTTGTAATCTTGTTTTCTTATGCTTGGATCAGATAGTTCCTGATTTAATTTAAAATGTTAGACTCTCTTTAGTAAAACATTTTCTGTCTGCTTGTGTTCTGACAACAAACTTTTCTTTTGTTTATTGAAAAAGAAAGGTTGAGGTAGAAAAACCTATTTATATTTATTAAAGAAAATGTTTAAAATAGGATTGTTCTGGTGTCTGTACCAAAACCCAGGAATAACATCAGCACTTGTACCAAAAAAAGCCAGAGGAAGAGGTCTGTCTACCTTGTTGCTAATACTTCCGGGCCCACAGGCGACACATGCATCCTGGCCGTAGGTGTGGCGCCCTGCCAGGTGTGTGTTAGGTGGACACTCTTGGCACCGGTTGGTTTCTCTGTCGATGTAAAATCCTGCAGGGCAGGGGATGCAGGACGACCCGGCCTGCTGCGAGTTATGGGGTACCAGAGCGCAGGCCCGACATGATGACGCCACCCCATCCAGGACGTTTGTCACGCTGATGGAGTACAGCTTCACCATGTCACTGACATAATGACGCACCTACAAACATCCAAGCACAAGGTAGACACATGTGTTGAGGTATCTCATCTTAATACATAATGAAAGTGCATTTATTGTCACACTTGCACTTCCATGTAAAATAATTTGACAAATAATAAATTAAATTATACCTTCAATAATAAATTAATTATACCTTCAAACACGTGAATGCCCAGTGTTTACATGAAAGGGAATAAGGTGCTTTATGTGTGCGTGAGTTCACTTACGTCCAGAGCATGGTTAGTCCTCTGGAAGGCCCATGTAAATGAGACAGAGTCGTTCCTGGTCATGCTGTGTGAGTATGACTGTTTCCCTTTACTGCCTTCCCAGGACTCCACCACTGTGGTGCTCTTTCTGTTCACATCCTGCAGGGGGTGGCGCAGGAAAACAGTTAGATGGAGAAAACACAGGTTGGATTACAAATCAATCTGCAGAACACTGTAATAAACTGGACCGCAGTGAGACAAACGTGACTATTCTGACTTGCTGGTCAAATAAGTCCTTTAATTACTACCTCTCTGCTCTAAACACACACGATCAAAACACATACCATCATGAAGTAGAGCTCACAGTCGCCAGAGCAAATGGTCTCAAACACAAAGGTTATCGAGCCGAACTCACTCCCAGTCATCCCTGAAAGTGAGGCTGGGACCCTGCCACCAAAAACACAAACACAGGCAGAGACTAAGATGATATAGACATAGAAATACTGAATGTTTAAGTGGATTTTAGCCGGCAATTACTTTCTGCAAACCTTCTTTTTCTCTGTTAAGACAGCTCTCTTGATTTTCTCTTTTTATGGTGTCCACACTTGCATAGATAATTGCAACTCTGTCACAGTAACAATCGGATCTCCCCGGAAAGAAAGCACACATACTTACTTGAAGCCAGGCACATGCAGGCTAAGGATGAGGTAGTCATTGTCTGAAGTGCCTGCCCCACTGCGGATGTGGTCCCCTGCAACCTCCCATCCTGATGAACAACAGACGTGATGCACAAACGTTATCTCACACGATATCTCACACTTATTATGTAAGGTGTGAACTCTGTTATTGTCCTCACCGTTCATGTCGTCACATTTGGAGTTGCCCACATTGAAACAGGAAGTCTTCATGTTGGAGGGCAGTACATTCCACCATTTATACTCGTAACCTAACACTGGCTCTGTACCCGCAGGGCACTTAGTGCACGCTGGCACACACCAACACACACACAAACACACACACACACGCAAGCTTTATTTAGATACAACAATGGCATTTTTACTCTTTGGTAAAACATTTGTTTGCACAGGAAAATCTTTTCAGGAGTGGATAATCCATCCGAGTTCTCTGTTTTGAGACTTACCTTAGATAAATACAGATTCAAAAAGATTCCATTTATATGAAAACAGCACCACTGCTTCGGTAACAGTACGCTCCAGTTGGGAGCAGGTTTACCGTGTTGGCCATTTGAATGGGTCCCAGGTGGGCAGGGCAAACAGGTGGAGTCGTTGCTGTTGTAGTAGCCAGGGTTGCAGGGGGGGCAGGGCTCTCTCTGTCCCGTCACAGGCAGCTCCACGGCCCCTGTGATGTTCTCCACACAGATCTTTGGCTCCACCCAACGATACAACACCTGCGTCTATAGCAGACAAATCCCAGAGGTTATGATCAAGGGGGGATCAGCGTATTCTAATAGAGGGGCTTTACGAATATACAAATATAGAAGAAAGAAATGTACCCGGAGTAAAATTAACTGAGATACTGTACATAAAAAACAAACTACACTATCAGCAATAGAGATGTGTTTAATTTCTGTTTTTTAACCCTCCTGTTGTCCTCCGGTTTCTATGTCAGAAACATGGCTTTCTATTCAACCAAATTTCCATCAGTACCGATTTATGATCATCTCATCCATAAACATATGTTTCTCTGACCTTAACTACTAGTCAAGATAATTCCTAATTGCTGCATTTTTTACTCAATAATTAGGTGTAATTTCATGTAAATTGAGATTTATTTGCCATCAGTTCTATAAAGAAGTGTAAAACTAGTGGTAAAAAGTCATGAAGTTGGCCAAAAAGATGTAACACAGAATTGGGTGATCATTTATAGGCTACTATGTTTTATTAAACAGGCAAATCAAACCGGAGAACAAGTTCACGGTCGACAGGAAGACAATACGAAGGTTAAACGTCATCATGCTTTCTCAGCGCTTTCAGAGACGTGGATCAAAACAGGCCAAGGTTGTGTTGTTGACTTTGGATCAAATTACATGCAAAATGGTCACTAAGTCATCATTTCCTGTCTCATCACGTTGTGTGACTTCTCTAGTTTCTGACACAGTAATACCCTGAAAGAGCTGACAGAACGTATCCACTGTTTATTATCAATTTAAATGTGGTACAGTAAAAATAGGCAGGATTATCCTTCTGTGTGACTAAGTAGTGCGTTAAGGAAATGAACAAAAGGATACATGCAAACAGGCGACATTCATTATATGTCCTTTTGTTAAGTGTAAACATTAGACCAAAGATAAACAGGAATGCTTATCATGTTTTAAATATAAAACCAATCATGGGTGTTTTTGTCTTATAAGGATGTTGTTAAAAGTCTTTTTATGTAGTATTATATTTAGTTTAATTTGTATACGTTAACCTAGAAATTTAGACAAAAAAACAACATAATAGTCCATTTATCTTTGGCAGGTGTACCTGTCCTTGTGTAGTGCGTGTGTGTGTGTGTGTGTGTGTGTGTGTGTGTGTGTGGGGGAAATGTGAAACGTGTGGATGCTGCTGACCTTTCCTTCGCTGTCACAGGCCGTGTGGATTTGGAAGTAATCCTTCTCTGAGCACGGCGGCCTCACCTTACACTCCGCCCATCCCTCATCTGACACAGGTGGAGGACACAATGATGATGCAGAGAAAACATGCACGATCAGAATGGGATGTTAAATGGTAAATCCAAATGAGTAGTTTTTTACTTTACAGAAGAGAATGTAAAACAATGAAAAATGAAACATTAGTTACATCTTTTTGCATACTGTATATTATAAGTCAATAGAAGAGTTCAGCCAATATAATGGAGCTATAGAGATTATCACGTACAGGTTGGCAGATATGCAAATACAAATGCAGAACATAATCATATTTAGAGGCTACATTTGAATTAATTCATGAACAATGTTGCCAAAGCATCAATATACAATACATTGTACATTCAGATTGATATATATTATATTAGCAAGATATACCCTGTCTCCTTCTCCTAGGCGTATCTTTTTTTTTTAATTTTGAGCGGTCTTTCAGCTCTTTGAAATCTGAGATTACAGAGTTGAACTTGTTGAAGTAAATGGTCATTATTTCATTGTATGTTTTACATTGTGGGAGGAAGTGAATTTCAAGTCTCAGCCTTACCTGTTTTCTTTTGGTTGACATGATTTTTTGTGTCTTCCTGATTTGAGGGCCAGTTTGTGGTACCTGAGCCTGTACTTGGTAAGGATCTGTCTCTGCTTTCTATCTCTCACAGTAGAGAGACATTCTGCCGAATCATAATCTCTTTTTACTGCCAAATAACACTCTAATCTACTTTGGCCTTAAGTTTTTTCTTTACAGTGTCCTAAATAGATTTTCTTTTCTTATGTTATAACTTGATGTGTTGTGTGAGAAGTGGGCAGTTTTTGTGTTTACTTGGTTATTATTTACAATGAGTTTATTCCAGTTACAGTACAAATTGTCCAATCATGTTACATTAAAAGTTATTGTTATAAATAATCAGACACCATTATTCAGTTATTAAATAAATGTGTCAAACAAACCTTAAATAACCACATCTGAGGGATTATATAAAAGGAGGTTCTGTTGTACAAAAAATGTACCATTGGACTATACAACATCTTTTCTGATTTTTCTATTCATGTTAAATTTAAATACATTAAGGTAGATGATGATTGGCGGATTTAACACAAAACTTACTTTTGGTATTACAGCTTACCAAATTTTCTTTATCACTTCTCACTGGATTAAGACAACAACAGACAACTAGTGACATACTAGTGTTGACTCATGTATACATACGTGAGTAGTAGTGTTCAGGGCAGGTGGTACAGGAGGATGCTCCCTTTATGGAGAAGGTGTTCCTGGCGCACGGCTGACAGGACGATGAGCCGGGGGCCGAGCTGAACCAGCCAGGCCGGCACGGGAAACACTCCGATGTGTAGGCCACACCTGGACATATTAACAATTTCCATCTGAGAACCGTTTTTTTTCATTTATCTTCATAAAGCTCATTAATGCCTTATGGTTACTGTGTGTTTGGCTTATGCTTTACCCTCTATTTGGATGTTCTTGAGCAGCACGGGTTTGACCATCTTCCCTCCGACCAGGATGCCGGTGGTTCTCCAGTAGAGGATGTTCGTACCGGATTTCAGATTCACCTAAAATTTAAAACAAAAATATGCACACGGTGAAGCACATACAAACTATAATGCAGCCCCTACTAACACAAGCAGAGTCAGATACTCACTGTGTGTGAGTCCCATTCTCCATTGTTGGTGACTTTAATCCACTTCTGGTCATCGGTCTGGGCCATTTCTTGACATTGCTCGTTTTGGACCTGAACACATGTTATTATTGTAGCTTAGCCATATAATAAATACATTTAGGCTGTAATGTACAGTAGGAAGCAGTGCTTACATAGAACTCAAAGAAGATGTTGTTGTCGGGGTACTGGTAGGTGAAGGAGACGGAGCCCTGTTTCTCCAGATGGACGGCGTACACCAAAGACACTGTACACTCGTCGCGGTTCGACTCCAGATACACACCCTGTGGCGTCCATGACGAGCTGCAGCATGGACAAAACTCACTCAGCAAACCAGCAAAAAACAACGGCTGTATGCTCAGCTCCATGTTATCCTGTGGGGAACGTATGGTCAGTGAGTGTTTGTGTCACCTGTTACAGGCCAGAATGTCCTCTCCATTTGGCCCCGGGTCCAAGAAGCTGGCCAGGCTGGCGAAGCCGGCAGGGATGGCGTCCCACTGGTCAAAACGTAAGCCGCTGCCCAGCGAATAGGAGCCGGCCGCACACGGCGTGCACTGCTGTGTGGTCATTTCTAAGAACTTCCCAGCTGGACATGAAAAAGCTGTGAGGCAGTGAGGAAAAGAGGGTCACATTGACAAGCAAGTACACACACATAAAGACAAACAAACACAGAAACACACACATAGTGCTTACAGCAGTCTGTCCCTCTGATTGGAGGTGGAAGGTTTGAGCAGGAGCTTGGATTGAGAGGGATGGCGACCCTCCATCGTGACTCTGTGCTGTCACACTCTGTGTACTGGTAGTAGTAGTCTGTCTGCGGGACACACATACAGATACACACAAAGATCAATACACAATCCAATGGAGCACTTTGGTTCAGACTGAAATATATCAGCAGCTGTTCGATGGAATGACATTAAATCTTGCACTGACAGTCATGGTCCCCAGAGGATAAGGCATATTGATCCGGTTTCAATGTCAAAGCATGTGTAAAAGTGGTGGTTGACCCTGATCACCGCGGCAACCAACCACTGGAACACTAATGGTCCTTTAAGAGCACAACTTTCCGGTCATCTGTGAGTCGCTATTTTCCAAGGACCGCTGGTTGGGACATTATGCTAATCATATGAAAGGATGGAACATGCATTTAGGACATTTTGTCCAAAGAAAACTATAATGAGATGTTTTTATTTAATCTCCATAGAAACAAGAGCTAAAGATAATGTTATGGTAATAATTATTATAAGATCTGACCTATTTTATAGGTCATAGACTTGCTGGTTTCAACATATTCTATTTTCTTCCCTAAATGCCTTTAAACATGTTTAATTCTAAATCCCTCTTACTTTTTTTTCAGCACTTCATTTTTAGTAAGATCCTTATAATATGGAATAAGTTAAAGAATAAAACTCCAGCACACGGTTTCATAACTCATCTTGTTTATTTCATATTAATTTAATACAATTTGTTTTGTCAAAACAATCTTTATCTACAGATATATTATTTGGACCAAAACATTGTAGGAAATAAATATCAAATAAACCTAAATGTGCAGGGTTTCTTTTCCAACTTGTATCCACATTGTGTAGCCCTCTGACACACATGTAGGTGTGCAAAGATGTTTTTATTATAATTTTCACAAAAATGCTCTCTAAATACAATTTTAAGTTATAACAAGAAATGTTTGACATTTTGGGGAATATGCTTATTTGCTGAGTTAGGTGAGAAAATGTATACGATATTAGTCTGCGGTCAGTTAGCTTAGCTTAGAATAAAGACTGTAAACGGGAAAACAGCCAGCGTATGTCTGAAATTATTTTTGCAATTTCCTATTATATTTTTTGTCACAGTGGTATTTAGATGTGGACTTCAGTTGTGTTAAAGCTGTAAAAAGGATGCAGGAGGACAGCAAGCAGATCTTATATTGACATTCAATGTCTTGCTTCCTCTCTTTCTCATTTCAACTTTGAAAACCAAAATGTCAAAGGCTTCATATCGGTTTTGTACTTGATGCAATCTTGCGGAATCAAATCTGGCCTGGTTTGTACTTCTAATGTGACTTCCTTCGAGTCCAAAGCCTCGCTCTGGCAGATCTCCATCGCCTCCCCTCATGCTGCTGTTCAACTAGGCAGACAAATCATCAGAGCGTGCGGGCAGCTGGCTGCAGCAGAGCACTGACATCTAAGCAGCAGCTGATTAAACTGGAACAATCACAGAAAGGACCTGCGACATGTGTACGGGGGAATTAGTCAGAGACGGTTTAACGATGCAGGATGTGTGCGAGACAGGTAAGCTAACTTATCACCTTTCTGCAACAACAAAAGCTACCATTCATGCTACCCCCCCCCCCCCCCCCCCCCCCCCCACACACACACACACTTTGACCACTTTATTAACATGGCCGCATGCGCTGAGATTCACCTGCTGTCCATCGGACAAACAAGAGGGCTGTTACCAGTGCTAATGTGCTCAACAGTTGGGGGAAAGGTCAGCTGATAAAAAAATAAAAATAAAAAAAACTAGCTGATGTGTTTTGCTGGTCTCCCAGGTGACTCACACTGGTTGTCATGGAGACTGATGAGAAGGAGAGAGAAGGGGGGTGGGGTGGGGGTGGGGGGGGCAGGAGATAAAAATTCAATGCTAGGACAAGCCATCCTCTGGGTTGAGAGACTACAGGAGTGGACGTTTTGGGATGTGTGTTGTAAGGAAAAATGGACACCACACTTTTTGGACTGCTGATATTTTGTATTTAATGTTTGATGGCAAAAACATCTAGAAAATTAAAAACGTATTCTCAGAGTGGAAAAGTGAACCTGAATTTAGGCCATCACTGGACAAACTCACTGAAAGATTGAGTTGAATGTCATCTCGTTTCTATATCCAGCAGCCATGATGCATTTCATTTATACATTTATTCATACATTTATTTGATAACTGTAGTTTGTAGATTCAGACTAATAATACAAAATATGATCAACCAATAAAGTATGATGTGACATTACAGATTAAGATACAACTGTATAGGCCTATTTTGATCGGGAAATTCACAACCCAGCAGATAAATGTATCTAAAATAATTCAAATTAGCTCCACCTTTACCAGCTGCAACAATAAACTTATGAATGCATCCCCAGTTATAGTCCAGTTATATAATTTATGTATAATTCTTTAAATACAATATGATGCTAATGTTTTTGTAGGCTACTTTAACTAAAAAAACGGCATGACTTTTGCATGTAACAGAATATTTCCTCCACTGTAGTATTGTTATTTGGACTGAAGTAAAAGCTGTGAGTGGCCTACTTCTCCCACCCTTGCTGGAGGCTGGGGGAGAAGGGACGGGAGCCAGCAGGCAGATCAGCCCGTCATGGAGCGTGTTTTCTGGTCAACAGGAACCGCTTTAAGCCGATCAGCGGCGTGTAGAGGACCGTGTGCTCTCGCTTAGATCCAGTGTTAAACCCATTAATAAAAATGGATAATTGCATTTTATTATTGTGCATTATGAGAACCCTTTTATCTAGTGTGGTTGCAGACAAGATTCTCTACATGTATGGCCCTTTTTCTTGACTTGATTATCACATCAAAATAGGCGTCATTTCTAGATTAGAATAATATATGTTTTAAAGAACCATCCCATTTTGACATTTTAAAAAGCTACACAGTTGTGGGTAGAAGTAGCAGGATCAGGATATTGTAGCGTACATCTTATAATAAGCGCACTCACCTCATCGCACGGCCGCTGCAGGTCGGCGGACACAAACGGTGTGTGAGCGGTGATGATGAGTACAAGGTAGCGGGGGAACCAGCCGACCCACACCTGCTCCCGCATCCTCAGCTCGGATCACAAACAGCCGGCCGTCCGCTGCCTGGAGCCGGGAACATGAAACAGGCCGAGCGGTCAGTGCTTATGGAGGCGTTCCTGTCATAGATGCGCCTGCTTGTCCTCCACCCACTCTGCTATCAAGACAGACGGTGTAAAAAAGAAAAAGAAAAAAAGAAAAAGGAAAACAAAAACACACTTCCGGTCCCAGCTTTCAAATGAAAACTCCCGTGTCCCGGTTCTCGCTAACTTGAAGAGTGAGAATAAAAAGATTTGAAGTAAACGACAACATTTGGCACAGTATGATGTCCCCTTATTCATTTGTTAATATTCTTATTAAAACCCACCTTTTTAGGAGAGCTTTTAATTGAACTCTTATTGTTTTTGTTTATTTTATTTTTCATTTTCATGCTCTCCTTGTGCTTTTATTTTAGCACTTGATTACCTGTTTTATCATGCAGCACTTTGAGATTCGCGTAAATATAAAGTGCATTACAAATTAAATGTATTCTTCTTATTGTTATTATTACTATTATTACTATCATGTCCTAATATTCTTGTTAGCTTATTATTATTTATGCTAATTCCCTGCGTTTCATTCACACAACGTTATTTTTATGTTGCAGACTTTTGGAAATGTAACCAATGTTTAAGAAAGGTGTTGGTATGAAAACGGTGATACCTTTAATTCCTGGTTCACTGGAGGTTTTTAGTTCATACATTTTCTGTTGATGTACTATTAAACAGATGTAGATTTTTGTCTACCAATAATTAATGAAAGGGTTAGCTTAATGATAAAAAACTGATTGACAGAAAATTCTTAATGCCAAATATTCAAATATATGATGCTCTTCCTTATCATAACCTATGAAATCTTTGAGTTTAGCTGTTTATAATGTATGACTATGTTCTACTGTATGTTAGACGAAAAAAGGCTTATCTTATCTTAGTATTTCTTCCCAGAAACTGCATTATTCAACCTAAAAGTGACTACAAAATTAGAAAATGAAAGCTATATGCTGTTATTGATTAAATTAGGTAACTGCTCCTTTACAGATACAGATTTAACACATCAACGCCGGCGAAGCTGTAGAGTAAAATCGTATCACATTAACATTTTATCGCAAGCTCCAGACTTTTATTTTGAAGGCATCACCGCCTGTCACAGCCTGTTGAATTACTGGTCGTTTCACTTCTTGCTCAGCTAAACCCTCAGACCCCGAGCACAGGAGTGTGAGAAGACACACGTTATCTTGATTGACAGCTGGATATAGACAACAGGAAGCAGGCCTGCCGAGCTTATTATAACTCTGCACTGACAGATACGTGGGAGCTTTGAGAATAACACTTAAATGTGTAATACAATGTAGTTTAGGTTAAAATGTCCACGGTCAGATTTATTACAAATGTGTTGATCTGAAGAAAAAAAAACTGAGTGTCCTACATCCACTGTCATTTGTCACCAAAGCCTCCAAACAGCCTTTAATAAATGTTATCTGCTGTAAGTTTTTTATTTTTATTTTTTATTTTAGAATAGGAATCAAACTAATTAAAGTTCTGGAGAGCTTTTAATCTTTGGTCTTAATTAATGTTTACATTTTCAAATAAGAATGATTTACATTCCTTGTGCAGGAAAATGAGGATTTAAAATTGTTTAAGACAAGGAGAGACAAGTTTGTCAGTACAGTACCATTCAAACCCAAAGTGACCTAAAGAAGACATGAAATTACATTTAAAAGACAACAAGAGCACATACATACATACAAACATACATACATTTAGTATGTAATGCAAGCTAAAATTCATAACAATTCATGTTCTAAAATTGATCTTTAAAACAAAAGTGTCCTACTGAATCAAAGTTAAGTCCAGGATGCAAGCTGATTAGAATGTTTGCTTTATTATATATATTTTTTATAAATAAAACTAGGCTTATAATTATAATATCATATAAATACTATAATACCTCTGTTGTTGTATCTATTATTCTGTTTCTTCTTATTCTCGTTCTTCCTTCTTTTGTACAGTAGAGTAACAAGTTTAAAAACTTAAATTAACTGTAGCCTACCGTTTGTATAAGGTATTACACAATAATTCAATCTGCAATCTGATTTTGGATGAGGGACCACTAAGGAAATATGTTATGCTAACTTTTAGATTTTTTAAACGCTATTTTTATATGCGGTTTTGTATTTTATTTATTTTGTGAATATTTGTGTTTTTTGATGTGAAGCAATGTGTCCATATGCCGGCAGGTGGCAGCAGCAAACAACAGCTCTGCCGAAATAGCCTCACGAATAAGAAGTATGACACCCGGATGTGACGTACGGTGCAGAATCAAAACAGTTAACGTTAGAAAGTTCTGCACTGTCCCGTTAAAGGCTTATAAAATGCAATTGGAAAGGTTACTGGCAATGTTAGAAATAAACTACACTATTTAGATACTGGAGCCAGTGTTTTTTACCGGACTGTCGAGGAATGCTAATGCGAGGAAAAGGTACTTTTGGCTAGTTTTAGCAACAGCAGCAGCAGCAGCATCTCTATGTGACTAGCTACCTGGTTAGCTTCCACGGCTAACGAAAGTTGCTCCATGGCTATCTATGGGCTGAACATTACCATATATAGACCGGCCACAGAGCTTCCTCGCCGGTGAAATGTAAACGGGTGATTCCCAAAGGAGGCTGACAAAGGGCGAGCAAAAACAAAACAGCCTGGAAGATAAAAAACACTTTGCCATGTCATCTGAGCAGATTATTGCCATCGTCATGGATGACAAAATCTACGAGGTGAATAAAAAGAAGCTGATAGAGAAGAGCGACTACTTCCGTGCACTGTACAGCTCCGGGATGAGGGAGTCCACCGAGGACTCGGTGCAGCTGCAGGGGCTCAGTGTCCCCGGCCTGGAGCTGGTCCTGGAGTTCATCAACACCTCCAAGGTTCAGGTTGTCAACGAGACTCTGGAGGACCTGATTGAAACCGCCTCCTTCTTACAGGTCACCTCCATCCTCAAGCTCCTCACCTCGGAGATCCGGCTGGACAACTGCGTGGACCTGTACAGCCTCTCTGAAGTTTACGGGACTCATGATCTGCGTAATGCTTGCCTCAAATACATGAGCTGCTACTATCATCCCATGCTGAGGCGGCCAGAGTTCAGCAGCCTCCCCTCTGCTGTCAGAGACCAAGTCAGGGAGATGCGCATGAAAGGCACCGCCACCTTGGTAGCCATCGGAGACTTCACCTGTCTCTCCCTGGACGTGCCCGATCAGGATGAACCCTGGTCCATGCTGAGGTATGGAGAGGTGGAGCAGCGCTGGAAACCTCTCGCAAACAATCTGCCTCCAGATATGATCAACGTCAGAGGATATGGCTCAGCTGTCCTCGATAACTACCTGTTCATAGTCGGTGGCTACAGGATGACCAGTCAGGAGATCTCTGCGGTGCACTGCTACAACCCCTGTAGGAACGAGTGGAACCAGGTGGCTTCGCTCAACCAAAAGAGGTAGAACACATTACTACATAATTTCTCTCAAATATCAAATAGCGGCTATCATGTTTAACTTACTGCATTTATTCCTTTAGGTCCAACTTCAAGCTGCTGGCAGTACAAGGGAAGATGTACGCGGTAGGAGGCCAGAGTCTGGGCACAGTGGAGTGTTACAGCCCAGAACAGGACTGGTGGACCTGTGTGTCCTCCATGCCCAACCCACTGGCCGAGTTCTCTGCCTGTGAATGCCAAGGGATGATCTACGTCATGGGTGGATACACCGCAAGAGGTATAACAGTGTTAACACACATACAATTACAAACAATATAAACTGGTACACATTAGAAACATTGATGGCCACAAAAAGTCTTTGAAACAAGCAATGTGTGCCTTGATGCTACAATATTGCTTACGTGATAGTAGCAGTGAAAATAAATGAAGGCCTGGTTTCTGATGATGCTTTGTGCTCAGTATAACACGGCTAATAAGGATGGTAACAGTCAGCAACATAGAAAGTTCTTCTTTACTTCACTGCATTGAGGCGTTTTTGCCTTCGTCATTTTTAAAAATCAGGAGGACACTGCCGTGTATTATCTCTTATACAACTTCAATTATTTTGGCCTTGGCATTGTTGGGTCCCCAGGATTTTAGAGTAGTTATTGCAGCCTGAGGGCCTATTTTGAAGAAAACTCGATAACTTGATTAAAAAGACAATCTCACACATGAGTTGGTTCCAATTGTTACAGAAAGCTTACAGTCATGCTTTAATAACAGCAAGAAATTTACCCAATTTAATTCACCCCTAATGCTGTACAGGTATTTTCTTGGGCTTAACCCTAATAAAAAAAAAAGTCAGTTTTTTGAAACCACAACTACACGCTTTGTGCTGCCACATGTTTCTTTCAGGTTTGTGTCTTTGAGTTTAACAGTTTTTTGTGTGTGTCTGACAGACAGGAACACAAGTGTTCTCCGTTACTGCACCACCTCTGACACCTGGACAGTGTTTCGGTCCTGTCCGGCACACATCCGCAAGCAGCAGATGCTGTCTGTGGAGGACACAATCTACCTGGTGGGTGGCTACACCCACGAGCTGGAGGTGGGTCAGCGGCAGCGGCGTCCCAGCCAGACGGAGGACGTGCTGACAGTGCAGTCCTACAACGTCTCCACAGGGGAGTGGATCCAGCTGAAGGAGAACACATCCAAGTCTGGCCTGAACCTGACGTGCACGCTGCACAACGACGGCATCTACATCATGAGCAGGGACGTCAGCCTGCCCACCAGCCTGGAGCACCGCGTCTTTCTCAAGTACAACATATTCTCTGATGCCTGGGAGGCCTTCAGACGCTTCCCGGCTCTGGGACAGAACATGCTGCTCTGTTCGCTTTACCTACCCAACGTCCTGTGATTGAGAGGGCTGATGGGAAAGACTAAGAGAAGTGGAGCCCATGCGGAGTATATAGGCCAGTGTGTGAATTGATTGTTCTGGCACAGAATGGGGCTCTGTGGCATTAGTGGAAACTGTGTCCGGTTGCCAGGTTGAACACCTCGTGACCTTTGTGCCTCAACAAAAAAAAAAAAAACTGCACTACATTATACATTCTGCTGCGGATGCAAATAAAAAGCTACAATGGCAGGTAAAGTGATGAAGCGCGAAGGCCCGTAGGTTAACAGCATCATAACAGCTAGCCCCAGTTTGCCCCTCTCATCTATTAACATTAGTCACAGCAAAAATCATCTGGCTTTCTGAGAAATAATTTCCTAGAAAGTTTAAAAAGCCCAGAAGGACATTAAACAACACCTATTGTTGCACCTTAGGTATTTCCAGGATCTCTAAGACTGTTTTAACCACCTGGATGAGAACATATTTTATCTGCTACACAATTAAAAAGATTTTAAAACTCTTCCCAACTTGCGACTTGTTTCCTATCCAGGTGACTCGCCGGTTGCCATCTTTGTTTGGATTGGGAAATAATTTGCAACTTGGGAAAAAAATGTTTTTTTATTGTGCAGCAGACAGAATATTTTACCATCTAGTTGGATGGAAGTGTCCAACTAGGATTCTAGAAATATATACAGAACCGCGCCTCTGGGGTTTTGAAACATGGTTGAATAATTATTTATATAATGGATGACTACCATTGTCTGATGTAATGCTAATACATGATAGGCACACAAACTAGGTGTACATAACATCATCATTTTAAATCTATAGGCCACAATATTCCCAATGTTTACACTCCTAATATGGCATTGGCGTACATGTTTATCCATAATTCACTACAAACCTTAAGATATCGCAGAAACTCCTTTCTTGTCTTCATGAACTGTACATAGCAGATAATCATGAAATATGGCTTTGGTTATACACTGCCAGTTTAATGGGAATTAAAGGTTCCTTGAACGTTATTGTTTGGGATCAGAGAGAGCTTAATGTGTTGTATGTACATTTGCACAGGCTTATTTTTCCAGAGATGAACTAAGTGAAGCTTAAAGCGCAATTCCATGAAATGAACGATGCACTTGTGCCTTCTGCAACCTCAGTGAATGGAACTTAATACAAAAAAAAGCAAAAAAAATCCAAGACTGTGTTACCTTACCAGCAACTGACCAAAACTGCGGTTTCATTTTTTTTCTCTCTGCTGAAGCAGATTTTGTTTTCATTAAGGTACTTTTCAGTTCCTTGATTAAATATTGGAGGTGTGCCGACATAAAAAAAAAGAGCTTATTTTTGAAATGCTGAGGTTTTGGGTAAACGCAGCACTTTTGATGTTTGATTTGGTGCATTACTTTATTGTTTGACAGTTTTTGAAATTTAGGTCATGATGAATAAAGACGAAGTTCAATTGTCTGTTTTGCGTTTCCTTTTATTCACCATTTTATGCTGTCAACTCTGTATATTCTACTTGGATCTCTTGGGTTTGTTCTATTATAAATTTCTGAATCAACTGAACATAACACGTAACATTTTTGTTGTGACATCTTAAGAGAAGTGAGAAAATGTCATTTGAGTGAACTCACCTTTTAAATAATTACAAGTAATCCCTAGAAGAGAGAATGTATGAACCTGATTGGGTTTCAGTGTCACCACTATTATCTGCAGTGCAAGCAGATTACAATTTCTAAATTAAATCAACAAACCATGTGAGAAAAAAAATTACTTACTTTTTTTTTTACTATGTTCTCAACTGTTTTTAAGCCAAGGACTGCTTACAAAAAAAAAAATACATATATAATACATATAATAATTTGACGTAGCCTATTTTTTAACACTTCTATTGTCATGAAAAAGATTAACACAATAAATATATTGGAAAGATAATACAAATATTTTCATAATCTTAACAAAGAATACCCATGACAAAAAAAGGCTGATTTGAAGTGCATTTCAGAACACACATACACACACACACACACACACACCAAGATAAGTGTGACGTGAGTGTTTCACGAAGTGCATACATAGCATGGATTCAATACAATAGGCTGTTAGATAGAAATGTGGTGTAATAACTATTCAAGAAATATACATTTAACTATGTGCTCTGATTTAGTCCATCCACTGTGCAAAAACAGCACATGCAAAAATCAGAAAATAATAACAAAGGCCCATCACAATGTCCCATAACCCATGATGACTTTTTAAAATGGCATGTTTTATCTGACCAGCTGCGCCCAACCCAAAGATTTTTATGATTTTTAGTAATACAAACTATTAGAAAACTGGAAAAACCTGTCCTAAATATTCAAAATCAGTGAATACGTGAGACTTCAATGATAAACTAAAATGTTGTAGACTCAAATTAATAACATCCCACATGACCAAAATCCTCCAATATGTCCTTTCTCCCTCTGGAATATTAGGCTATAAAAATGGCCGCATGCGTCCCACTATGGCTGTAAAATGCAATCTGAATTTAGCATGCTTGACAGAGTTTCAATACTGTGATGCATCTCAGGCTAACAGAAGTAAAACACAGAAAAGAGACACCCAGCAGGGGGCAGCACATGCTTTTTAAACATTAAATATCTCATCAGACATTCAGTATTTTCCACCTTCACAAGGACTCCCTTCTTCAGCATTAACATGCATTTTTTGGGGCAAAAACAGTCAATTCAAGTTTAAGGCATCACAGGATATCTACCACACTTGTGGGCTATTTTAAGAATGTGTCATAAACATGAATGGATTTGATTTTTTTGTTTTTTGCATGGTGTGGATGGATTGATGGATGGTTGAAATAGGGGTTCTTTAGTTCACAGTGGCTGCCACTGGGGAGGCCGAGGAAATCAATTGTCATCAGTGGCCAAGATTGATCCTCTATCTGGGGTCAGACCACAATGATCTCTCTCACACCTCCACAGTGGGGGCCGTTGAGGCCAGTCACTGCTCAGGGGGGAAATACTGAGATTGTGTCTGGTTTAGAAACAAAGATGACAGACTGTGTGGGTCTGTGTTGGTTTGTGTGTTGTACCATCACTTTTAAGACTAAATAACACTGACAATCTAATGTTATATTGTAGCTGCATGGACGACAGTATTGTATACATTTTAATCTTTTTCTTTGCGTTTCCTCAGCTGAGATTCAACTGAAATATTGGGCTCTGTACTTGGAGGTAAGCATGCATCTGTTGAGTGTAAGACGGAAAGAGGAGGGCTCAAAGAAGAGAGAGAGAAAGAGAGAGATAGTGAGAGAGAGCATAAACTATTGAAAGCAGACGTGAGTGTAACAGAGAGAGAGAGAGAGAAAGATCCAAGGACAGACGGCACTAAGGGGAGGGGAAATAACACACTCTCAGTCACACCTACCCAACAGCCATCACGCAGCCTCTACGAGACAGAACAGATCTTGACAGTGAGGAAGATCCATGTCTACATCAGAGGAGCATCCGGGACAGGCCAATAGCTCCTAAAGCTGCAGAGAATAATACATGCCAAGGACTACAAACACAGAGGGAGAGAGAGAAAGAGAGAGAGAAAGAGAGAGAGAGAGAGAGAGAGAGAGAGAGAGAGAGAGAGAGAGAGAGAGAGAGCACAGCAAGCCCAGAGGGAAGGACATTTCAGAAAGGGCAAAACAGAGAGGAAGAGGCTACAATTGCAGGTTTGTACTGGACCTTAACACAAATCCTTAAAAAGCTGCCTATTGGGGTTTCTCCACCTCTCTGCACACGGACCTCCACTCTGTCTCTTGCTGTCTGCAGAGAGCTCCGAGGGTATATAGTCTCTGCTTCTGTGCACAGCACCAGAAATAGACTGCTTTACAGTCCGAGACCATGAGTGAGGCGAAGAAAGGTGAACTTGCCATCCGCGATAAAGCCATCCTTCACCAGCAGAGGCGTCTGAAGCAGGCCACCCAGTTCACACACAAGGACTCAGCTGACCTCCTGCCTCTGGATGGGCTGAAGAGACTGGGCACATCTAAAGACTTGGTGAGTGGACTCTTAGAGACTCTAAACGAGCGCTTGAGACAATCAGGTTTCGATCTACTTGATTGGAGAGGCTGTTCTGTGTGTTGCCATGTGCTTGGCAGTTCAGGGTTGAGTTTAAGTGGAAGTAGATGTCACATTTGTATGGTAGAAGCATGTCACATTTAAAAGAATACTTAACTGATTTAGTATTGCACTCCTGTGATCATGTCAGACTCATGTTGGCAATTGGACTAGAGATATTGTCTTTTATATTCCATGCGTCCCTCCTCCTTTTTGAAGTGGACATATTATGCCTTTCCGTATTTTCCGTCATATCTACAATGGTATAATGTTGGATTTTCATGTTAAACGTGGCCAAAACTCAATTAAATGAAATGAAATGAATCCTGTCTTAGAGGAATCCCTGTGAGCTAAAACGTTCAGATTTCAAACTGTTCTGAACGTTCCAGTTTCAACTGTTTTTTCTACTCTGGATAAGGGTTACGCAACTCTAAGTCGGCCTTCTATGATTGGTTATCTTCTCCAGGTAGGCAGGATTGGAGAGTTTTTTTTTTTTAAGCCACTGCTGTGTCAAAATTGTCGCATGTAGCTAAATGCTAACAGCAGTTGTGTCAAATGGCATCTTGGCTGCCAGTGTTAAATTCTCTCCAGTTCCGGTCCCTGTACTGCTGGGACATGACCAAGTGTGTAATATTTGGTTTACAAGCGTTTATTGGTGATTTTTTACGGTACAAAGTCCAGCTACATACTCTGTTGCAGTAGCTCCAGCTTCAACTAGCTAGTGACACAAAACTGAAGATTCCACGAAACACGCTGGCCAATCAGAGCAGACTGGGCTTTTTATGGGAGGAGCGATTAAAGAAACATGCAGCAGTCATGGGCAGTATAAATAAAGTTTTTTTTTGTATTCAAGCATGTAAACATGTTCTAGTACGAACACAAAATGCAAATGTTATCCTGAAAATGCTATGTAGTACATGCCTCTTAAAACCTACCGACTTCATTACTCACAATGCAAATCCACTGGCTACAGTTCAGTCGGAGATTTGGGTGTGTTGTGCTAGTAGCGGCTAATTTAGCCTCTAGTTGCCAGCCTCGAGCATAGGTAGGCAGCAGGCTACAGAGGTCTCGTAAGCTTATATGTTTCTAACTCAACACTCCAGATGTTTTTTCAATTTCAACCAACACTGACTCAAGTGACATCACTTGAGGCAATATAGATTTCACGCTGCTCCTTCTGAAACCACAAAATGCTTAATACTACTTCTTTCACCTATGCAGTAGCACTACTTAACACCTGTAAACAGATTATTTGTCTGTGAGCTGGAACCAGTTAATCTGAATCTGAATTTAGTCTATTAACAAGGACGAAAATAGCAAAAAAAAAAAAAAATTCCATGGAGGCGGGGGGTGTGGCCTTGACCAACTGCCACTTTGCTTGTTTGAAAGCCATGATGTCTCTCTCTCTCATGGGTGGACCAAATTCTCTGGGTGGGCAAAGTAGAGAAAGGGGAGGTAACTTCGCCCCTCATGACCTCATAAGGAGCAAGATTCCAGATCGGCCCATCCGAGCTTTCATTTTCCCAAAGGCAGAGCAGGATACCCAGGGCTCGGTTAACACCTATCTCCATTTCTAGCAATTGGGGGACCATAGACAGGCTGGGGGAACTCATATTAATGTTCCTCATAAAGTTAAATTTTCATGCCATGGGACCTTTAAAAAACAAAAAAATATTCAGTTTACAAATGCTATAAAAAGAAAAGCAGCGAATCTTCACATTGAAGAAACAGTGGATTTTGTGTCATTGTTGCTTAAAAATGTGTAAAAAGATAAATTTTCAGTGGATAAACTAAATGATTAACTGACTAATCATTACAGCTCTTCAGAGCATGGCTTCAAATTTGCTCTCACTTGTCAAGTTTTATTTCAATTTCATGCATACAGAGATATTTCACTCCTACCAAAACGCTTTGCATGAGCACCATTTTACTGCAATAATGCACTACTTTAATGACACTGTATGTCATTAAATGAAGCCTTGAAAAGTAAATTCATCACTGAAAGGGTCATGAAAGATTGCATAAAGAGGAGGGAAACGTAAAGTCAAAGCCTTCTACAGTCCACTGTGTACATGCCTCTCTCATGTGTGTGTTGCCGTTATACATATAGCAACACACACATTTTAGGTTTGTCATATAAGGATCAAAGACATCTCCAACCTCTTCATTTCCTCTTTTCTCTCCAGAAGCCTTGTAAACTGGCATACTCTGGAGGGACTCCCTGTAATAATCTGAACAATGTATTACTCCACCTCTCCTGTGACACAGTTCTGGTTCGATGGCGGCTTCCCACATTCCCCAGAGCTCTCCAAGAAACCTCGACACAATCAGTCTGGCACTGTGCAGCAGTACCAGCGGTCTTTCTTTGCTCTGTGAATATTACACTATGATGCATTTATGTCTGCCAGGTTTTAGTACCAACATTTGCTCCAGTGAAAACATTCTACCCACCTTCTATCCTTCTTTTAATGAGTGAATTGTTTTTTATAATATGATGGTAGATATTATCTCTCTTCCCTCCTTTATTGACCCTGTGTTCCTAAGGTAACATAATTCAAAACTGCAAATGTGGCTATAATAATTACTCTGTTGGACTATTTCAACAATGTTTGTGGTACTGTTCCAGACTGAGACATCTGGTTAACTATTAGATGGATTGCCATGAAAATTTGGCACACACCATCACGTTCCCCAGACGAAGAATCTCGTGCCTGACTTTCTCTCTAGCGCCATCTTCAGGTTGACATTTGTGAAGTTACGAGAGAATTATCTCAACTTTCAAAAGGAACGCAACAATAACAAGGCAACGCAAATTGCTTTTAGCGCCTCTAATTTTTTAACGCACAATTAAGGCATGCACTTTCTCTGATCTGGGCCTTGGGCAGCTATAATTTAGATCAAAGGTTCTTAAACATTTTTCAATAACGTACCCTTTTTGAAATATCTATTTAGCCAAGTAGCCTGACAAGCGCACAACATTTTTGGTGGGGCAAAAAAGCCTAAATAAAGAGATACATTACACTGCTGCCCCATCTGTGTCTAATTTACTAAACAAGAACCTTGTACCTTAAAACTTAAATGCTGCATTCAAAATCTTTTGAATTGATCACTTCATTTATTCATTATTATAATAGAATTATTTCAGCAGTAATGCACAACTGATATTTTTAACATTAAAAAAACTCTAGTGCCCCCTGCAGTACTCCAAAGTACCCCTAGGGTTATGCTACCCCCCACGAAGCTGACAAGGGGGCGGGACTCCGAGAGAATGTCACATTTACAAATCATTCTGCTACTTCAGCACCACGGACAGGGCCATGGATTTATCAATACACAGTCAGGCTGCTATTTGAAGGCCAATGTCAGGGCCATAGATTCTAACTAATAGCCACTCAAGTCAGGCAGTTTATCATTTAGCTAAACAACCCTTTTGCCCCTGCACTCTCTCTGCTACCAGGGCATGGAGAGCAGGGATAACAGGTTAACCAGGGGCTTGCACTTTGGTTCTTTTTACTAGCGAGGGGGATAAAATCCCCCCCTTTACCCCCATTAAATTGCTTTCCGGTTGCAGTCCAATCTTCATTACTTCCATTAAAGCAGTTGGATGGAAGACGGCTCATGTGGTGCACACAAGATGTTATAAAGAACACATCTTTTAGGACGTGGGGGCTCTGTACAAAAGCATTACAGCAGTGCTAAACACAATTCAAGATAAAATGAAAACAATTATCTTAGAAGAGATAATATCCCGCAAAATTTCATTATATTCAAGGAGGATAATTCTCAACTCATATAGTGGCAGTGTGTAACTCAACCTGCAGGGACCTAAAAAGGCTCTCATCATAATACCCATTATCTTTTCCTTGATACAGCTCATCTCAGTGGTCTTCTAAAACACAATCTGTGGCGCAGACGTGGCCACGGGGAGCACAGAACAATTTGAATGCCATTTGGGAGAAGTGATTTTCGATGTTGGGGTTATTGAGGGAGGAGTGGAAATTGCCGGCAGTCCTCTGCCATGCCTGTGTACCTTTTTTGCAGACCGAGGCTCTGAATAGACACACGAAATGAGAAGAAAGCTTGACGTGTTTCTGAAGTGGGCAAACCCTCTCAGACAAAAGATGAGATCATCTGAATGAGGCTGTTGTCAGTTGTTAGTCTGTAGGACGTCTGACTACAAATCTGTTTGTTTTCTGAACTTTGCAGCTATATCTTAGTATTTTTTAAATCTAATTACAATACTGTTGAAAAATGACTGTTGTCCTTTTAGCTTGTGGCCTTCATAGACAATAGATCATATCTTAAATGTCAGACATTTTGACAATAAATTATCTTTGTTTTGTTTTGTTTGGTGGAAAATGTATACGTTAGTAGTGAGGAGATTTCTGTCACCAGATCTTAGGTCGCAGGTAGAAGTATGTCGTAGGTAGGGGGTCAGTGAGGTAGGAGGGGGCTACTGTAGGTCGTGGAGGGTTTTGTAGGTAATGAGAAGAATTTTTAACTAGATTCTTTGAAAGTAGTTGTCCAATAAGTGAATAGTTGATCAACTAAAGATTAATTTGACAACAAGTGATCAATCAAGTCATTCTTCTAGCAAACATTCCCAAACGTCTGCTGGCTTCAGCTTCTAAAATCGGAATATTTGCTGCCTTTCTTTGTCTTATGTCATTTTTAAACTGAATAGATTGAGGAGTTTGGAATATCGGTCGGACTACAGGTACATATGAACAATTTTAAAATGTCACGTTGAGCTCTGGGAAACTTTTAGGGGCATTTTCTCTAAATTTCCTGACATTTTATAGGTTAAACAAGCATAATCAATCAAACAATTATAGGAAGATTAGGTTAGGTAGTTGTTTCCCTATATACGCCCATTGCTTCCAGCCTATGCTAAGCTAAGCTAACTGCCTCCTGGCTCCAGCTCCATACTCTAAGACGGAGATATGAGAGAGGTATGGATATACTCATCTAACTCTCTGGAAGAAAGCATATGGAGAGCTTTCACAAAATGCAGAGCTATACCATTATTATTATTCCATAGTCAAATTAGTGGTCTGTTGCGACACAATCAGTAAAAATGGTGAATTGTTTTAGTTTTTTATGCCACACACACCTTGTCTTACTTCTTCATTTCTGCTAGCTGGCCTGTCCAGAGTGTAAATTCAGCACAAGAGCCTGTTATGTAAGAGTGAATTTGTTTTGCTGCTCTTTAGCCTGAGGTCCTCTCACTCTCAGCAGCATCATCACTCCAGCCATGTTGTACTGCAGAGTAAGGGGAGCAGTGAGCATGTATAGGGCAAAATCCACCGCTCTAACGCAGAGCGATGGAGGCTGAGTCGGCTGAGATAGGGTCGTGGAGGATGCACGGTTCAGTGGGGTTGTTTTATGTAATACAATGCAGAGCTTTGAGTAGATGGGTGTGAAATGTAATGTTAGAGTGAATCAGAGGGAACGAGAGTAACAATATGTGTGTGTTTGAAGGGTTGGAAACATCTAAGCCTAGTTACATTAACATCTGAGCTTAGCCTGGAACAATTTATTGTGTAACCACTATGTAACTGGACTGTTTCCTACAGTACACACTCAACATTTACTCCCAAAATCAGAGCAAAAATCAGGGAGATAAATGTAAGAGAAAGATGACTGTAAAGCAGCAAGGTTTCAGCAAACTGACCTCAATTAGATGTTTTAAAGGGCAATGCCATCATTTCTGTGTTGAAGCTTCATATACACAGTGTACAGTATATATACAGTACAGTACTGTTAGAAGAATATGTCAGATTGGAAAATGTAATTATTTTAGCAGGCTGGCTTCACCGAAATAACAAACTCCAAATACAGCAACAAAACATTTTCTTATGTACCTCTGCTCCCTGTAAACCCAACAGAATATATAACAAAATATTATAAATGAATGTCAATAAATGGGCTTCAAAAGGTGAAGGTAGATTTTATATTACCTTTGAATAGAGTCAGGCTAGCTGTTTCCCAGCCTTTATGCTAAGCTAAGCTAAGCAGCTGACGGTATGCAAGAAAGCCAATATGCGTAGTTCCCCAAATGTTGAACTATTTCTTTAGGAAATTACTTATCAGCTAATTTTCACTATAAAAACTCACATTAAACAATAAATCCTACTAATTATGTCAGCATATATGGCTTTAAAATAGATAGAAAAAGTAAGATACATATTAGTTGTAGGAGACTTCAATGAAGCTTTCAAATCTCAAATTGGTCTAATTGTGCAGCACATACTAACTGCAAAACCTCTTTCTTCTTCTCCCTGCAGCTTAGTGTTTGCGTTTGCCTATGTCTCTCTCTTACAGATGAGTGAGTCTGAAACCTGTGTTCGCGAATGTGTGTGTGTTTGTGTGTGTTTGTGTGTGTGTGGGAGTGTTTGTGTGTGTGTGTGTGTGTTTGTTTGTGTGTGTGTGTGGGAGTTTGTGTACGTAAAGGCCTGACTAATCGAGCAATTGGAGTCTCCGGGTACTTTCTGAGGATGATCAAAAGCTACAGAACTGGGCTTGTAGAATAGAAGGAACTGATGAATGGAAAGCAGCACCTTTTGCTGTTTGCATATAAATACAACTTAAGTCCAGAGTTACTAAACATTTTGTCCAAGTTTAGCCCAAAATCCCAGGTAGCCATTTCCGAAATATAGATAAACCAGTGTGAAGAGGTGTTTTGTGAACCTTTTGATCTCCTGTCCTTTCAAATAGTCATGATTTTGAACGAGCACACGGTGTACAGTATGCCACATCATATCACATCCCAGAACAGGTTTTATATATTCATATGCACCCAGATTCACTCCCCGAACTCAATTGTTAACGATTTTCCCCAGGAGGCAAAGTAGCACTTCAAAGAAAAAGAGCAAATACGACAGTGTTACTCGGTGGGATCGCCAGGCTCTTAGGAGTTCATCTTTTCCTGGAACCACCAAAACAAGCCATGTTAATGCGGGTTTAGATGCAGGTTTTATTATTAGCTCCGGAGAATTAGATGGGCTGGAGAAGGGGTTTGTGTGAACCTGTCTCTCTCTGTCATCTGGAGCTGTGGATGGGAGGCAACACTCCCCCAGCTGCTCCCTCAGTGCAGTGTAAGACAGGAGGCTAAAAATACCCGAAAACAACGACAAAACAACCCCAACAACAGAGCAGAGGATGCATCATGTTGAAAAAGAAGAAGTCTTTTTGTGTTCATTTTCAGTGTATGGCCAAGTATGACACATGACAATATCCTCCAAAGTGGCTCCATATGTAATCTTGGAGTTTTCAATGATTAAAATTAAAAGGACTAACATAAAATTGCCAGTAATGTTTATGCGGAAGCAATATCTGAATAAGAAAATGATGATTCACATTTACAAAATAAAGCTGGATGTAGTTTAAGAACAAATATGGGTGACTGTAGGTCTGCAACTACTGATAATGTTTTATTATTGATACATTATTGATGATTGACAAGTCATTTAGTCTATAAAATGACGGAAAAACAAATGTTGTGATACCGTTTGAACAAATGTTTACTTCCTCCAGTAATGAGCCCTACAAGGGAAAACAAAACTGATGAGAAAAAAGGCTTCTTGATGGACTAATACATTTTCTGCACTAATGTAATTAGATAAAACATCCAAATATACACTTTTTTATAGAAAATGAGCAATGAATGAATCAGTTATTGATTATAAAAATGTTTGCTGGTCAACTAATTGATTAATGACCCAATCATTCAGCATTACAAGCATTAACAAATGCCCTCTGTATGGTCTCTAATGGGAGGCTGCACACACTGTTTGTGACCACATCTGTTTTGATCACACTGGCTATTTTTTTTTTACTGGAGTTTTGCATGAAAATTATAGTTCATGCAGGATTTAGTGAAGAGACTGAAAGCAACATAAGAAAGCAAAAGTAAGAGAAGCAGAGATGTGAAACAGAAGTGAAGAGGAAGTGGAGGTGGCAGACAGGCAGCAGATGTGAAGCTGCAGGAGCCCTTGTTGCTGCGACAGGAAGTCAGCCGCTGGGGAACTCCATCAGAATGAGAAAGAGGACATTAGAAAATGTACGCGACTGGCTGGATGAGAGAGCACAGCCTATTGCAGTCAGATAATTAGTCCACATGGCAATTAGCCTCTAATGTGACTCGGAGGGATACATACAGAGAAAATGAAACAGAGACAGAGAGTAGGAGGAGTCCTGGCATCAAATTAACTTTTTGCCAAATTGGCAGAGGAGAAGATTGGTGTGGACTGGTTACTGTTTATGGGGTCATAACAGAACTCATCTCAGTAAGTTGCAAAAGACCACATATGGAACAAAGTGTGTAAAACAAAACCAGTTTTAGCCTCATTTTTGCCCTTTTACCATAATATACATGCACACTAACATCCTGGTTGCATGATGTTATTTAATTCGATCAACATTGGGATCATTTCAATTACCTTTCTTTTCAAGAGCTTAATAATTAGCATGAATACGTGGTAGTCTAGACAATAATGTATTTTAATGATCAGACATGATCATTTATAGTTGGGGACTATTTTCAGCGGTGGATTAATCCTCATTCAAGTGAGTATCTATGAGGACCATATCAACCAGTGTCGATGTGTTTATAAAAGTACAGGACAATAATGGAGTTTTATGACACAGAGGATATATTTGTTAGTTTGGATTTGTTGGCAAAGTGTAGAAAGATATCACCAGCCATAACTTTAAGCTCACATAAATTAAGTAACTTGTTGGCAAAAAGTAACATATTTGGCTGATCCACTTCACACACAAAAGAAGAAAATGTTTTAGCAAAAGAAGACTGGTGTTTAATTGATGCCATTAATTCTTTGTTAAGCGGACTGAACGATGAAAGCTTTCATCAGTTGCAACAACATCTATGACACATCTTATATCCAGGAGCGATATTTGCTCAAAATAATATCGTCCAAAATCACTCTGCATGCAGACCATAGATGTTTCAACAATTAAACTGTCAAATTCAGCGTAAACAGCAGGTTGCATCATGTAAAATAGATAAACTCTATGGGACAAAGCTGCCTGCTGTCTTCATTAGAATTCATGAAGAGAAGAGGCTACATGATTGATGCCAATTTTTATATTCTCAGCCTGTTGACAGGCAGATGGTAGAACGAGATAAAAACTTAAATGAAAGCTGTTTAAAGACTCTCTACACACTTTCGCTTGTAGTTTACTGCAAGGGGAATATAATTTCAAAACAACCTGTAAGGTTTGGAACTGCAGTCCCCGTGATGCTTTGTGGGATGTAAACAGAAAGTAAAATGTTGCCATGGATTCAACATGGTAGCCTAGAGCTTGAGCCCGGTTTTTAGCCTAGATAAATTCACATTTTGGCAGATTGGCACAATTAAAAGTATCCTGAATTAGCTATTAGCCGTTCCTGTTTACAATGTACTAATGGATATACAGAAACTATCTCTGCAATAATTTGATAATGAAGTAAACATAAAAATTTAATAAGTTCTGCAGTTGTAAAATCTATGATTTTTATCATTTCTAAGCCGATTTTTGGACGTTTATCCAAGATGGAAATCTAAGGTAATGACATCCCTGGAAAGTGTAATTCAGAATGTTTGTATCATGTCTGTGTTCAGAATTTACAGAGTTATGATGTAAATAGTGGCAACAAGAGGCCAAGGGTTTTAAAGTGTCTTAACTGGATAAATTTGACCTGCATTCCAATCTCATGCAGTATCATTTGCTCACGTCTCCCCCTACAACTTTTCTGTCTCACATTTAAAAAACCTCACTATACCAAAAAGCAGACACAGGTCACCCTGTAAGGTGCAAGATTGCCAATTTCAGCCCTGAACCAGGGCACATAGGCAACACTGAACACTGCCTGCTACCAGCTTGATGTTGTTAACATGATTTGCTCCGGGGCTGAACCTAGGGCAGTCAGGGTTCAGCAAAAACAGATGCCAACCACTGAAATGAAATTACATCGTGTTCATTGTGTCTACCAGAGTCAATCTTTGTTTCCTTTCAGTCTCATGAGCAAAAGTCAAACTCTCCCTTCTTCCCCAAACTGTTTGACATTATTTCCTTTGCCTGTAAAAATAGAAACATTGTGATATGCACTTGATAAGCATTAAAGCATAATTAGCATTGAAATGTTTCCCACGCTTTGCTGACTCAGAGGCTAGCAGATGCATGTTAACCTTGATCTGTCACTGTTTGCATCCACCTCTAACAAGCTGTTTTTTTCTAATTTGCAAAAGAGGATAATTACTGTTGTCACTATTATTAAATGTTGGATTTTGTCAGTAAGTGCCCAAATGGGAAAGAGGTTGACTGACTTGTCAAATATTGTTAGAACAAACACACAGAGGCCAGAGGAAGAAGCCCATGTTGGGAACATAGCAAGAAAAAAAATAAAACCAGTCCTGTCTAAAGTGGAGCTCCTGATTGAACTTGATTAGTTTTTATGTCGAGGAGCTCAACGTTAAGAGCTCCTGAGAGAGGAGAAGATTACTTTTTTCATCAGGATTAAATGTTATCTATCCAAGAAATACATACTATCTTGAAGAGAAGTTACAAGAAAGGATGTGGGGAGAGGAAGTTGGAGAGAGAAGAGAGGTCCAGTAAGTAATTGTGAAAAAGGAAAATAATTTTAAAAAAGGCGAGGAGAGAAAAAAGAAAAGAAAAAGAAGTTAAAAAAATGTGGAAAGAGAAGAAGAAAGGGAAGATAATGGAACAAAATGGAAGGAAACAATGAGAGGTTTGGAAAGGAAAACCAAAAGGAAAGTTACTGTTTTTCCTTGATTGCTAAGGAACGCATTTTCTCAAAATTGTTAAAATCAAATCTAATTAAATGAAACACTATTTATTAAATAACTAAATTAAATAAAACACCTTACTCAAAAAAAATCGAAGGAAGGAAATCAACAAAAAGAGGAGACAAGGAGGGGAAAGAAATGACAAAAGGGAGGAAATGAAAGAGAACGGAAGGTAACACTTGAAGTAAGAAAGAAAAGGAAAATAAGGAAAGGCGATGGAAGAAAAGCAAGAGAGGAGAAATCAGTAAAGGATATGATAGGATGGGGGAAGAAAATATTAGGAAAGGAGAAATAAAGAAAGGAAAGGAAGCAGGAGAGGAGAGAGAGATGTAAAGAGGAGAGGAGAGCTGTAAAGAGGACAGAGCTAAGGAGAGATGGAAAAGAGGAGAGGAGAGCCACAGCTGGAGCAAAAAGAGATGGATGAATGAGCTAAATGGCCACGGCTGCTGATTAGCAGTGAGAAGTGTTGTTTTTCAGCTGGGACAGGGAGATCATGGGCTGGCCGAGAGAGGTCTGGGAATAACAAGATCTCTACTACAGAAACCTAATGTTTTTTTCTTTTTCAGCATTTGTTTTTTTTTCAAAGCAGTTCTCTATGTCCCGACAAATCAAAGCTGCCAAAAATTAGTCTTTTTATGTTTATTTTTAGGCCTTTATTGACAGGACAGCTGAAGAAATGAAAGGGGAGAGAGAGGGGGAACGACATGCAGCAAAGGGACACAGGTCAGAGTTGAACCCGGGTCCTCTGTGTCAAGGACTAAACCTCTATATATGGTGGCCCGCTCTACCAACTGAGCTATCCAGGCGCCTGCCAAAAATAACTCTAGATGATCTTTTGATAAGATTGAGGTAAAGAACAGTTACATGAGTTAAGGTTATTCGTCTCTTGGGGCTGCCATACTTTTCTTATTTATATTTCCACATTTCTCTGTCTCCTTGCTGCCTGCCAGCCCATAAAATTGTCCTTGATTCACATTCTGGTTGGGAACACTTTAACATCATAATCTAGCATTGCTATGCATGTTAATCTGAACAGAACACCAAATAATGACCAGTAATGTGGAAAAAACAGGGAAGATAATCTATTGCATTAGAGAAGATTTCTCTTAATGTGGGTCAGACAACTGCAGGATGTGGTTCCCTCACAGACAAAAAAAGTGTTGGCATTTGTCGAACAAAAATTTGACAATCAAAAATCAAGTGTTCACAAAGCACTCAAACCTCTTAGTTCAGCCACCACACTATCATGCTCTAAATGAGGAGTCTCCCACTAGATGGCCCATGGTTTCAGCACATCTGATGGAGCACAAATGCCCAGAATGACCAAAACAATGGCATCGACAGTGTTGTTTTCTCCAACTGGAAAATTGTGAAGTAGGAGAAAGATACAGGGAAGTTGTAGAAATCCTATTGTTTGATAGAACAATGCAGAGCATGTGAGAGCAAATGGTTGTCAGATGGGAATGTGCTAATAAATGTAAGATTGGCACTCAACCAGAACTACTCAAACTGTGACTTTATGGCTCTACAGATGCCAGTGTTGGCTGGAAACCCAGTTATTCAGTCAGTTGGTGATCTCTTGACTGACAAACAGTTAAAAATGTCCTCTTCCAACACTTCAAGATGCCCTTTATCTTATGTTCTTCATCTGAACTGGCCTTAAAGATCCTGGCAATTTTAGTGTTCAAGAAGTACCTTGAAAGGAAAGCACATGCTTTGTGTTTTATTGATGCAGAGACTCTGCTGGTGTTGGGCGACCTGTTCTTTTCACAGCGTGCTGTTTAATAGTCTAGACCCAGACGCTACTGGTTAACAGCAATAAAATATGATTATAGAGGAACAGGCAGCCTAAATCTAATTAACTTTTAAAATTAACTTTATATGATCCAAAAAGAACAGCCAATCACTAGCCACGTGTTTTGAAACTGTGGAAAGGTGTCATTAATCAAGATCAACACACTTATGTTAAAGGTATACATCAAAATTGCAACATACAGGTTCTTACAGCGTTTTTTTAAATGTAGTGTTTCTGTAGCCGTAAAGAACACTTTGCCAAACATGTCTTTTGAAAATGCTTTGTGTATTGACTCTAAAATTTCTTTTTTCTGTTAAAAGACTCCAGGTGACACCTGAAAAGTTTGTTTTGGCAAATAACATGGCCACTAAACCAGAAATCCTTTAATGTCTGCTGACAGTGATGAGCTACAAGAATCCCTTGAAAAGGCTTTCATGACACTGCCACTGAAGCTAAAGTTAGCTATTTTAAATCTCAGTGTGTGTTTTTTTGTGTGTGAATTTGTTTCTTTTTTTGGGGGGATGCTACGCTTGAATAAATCTGTACCCCGCCTAGACATCTACACAAGAGTCTGTATGGGGCTGATTTTAATTCATAATTTTCATCTGAACCTGCATAGATGTGCATAATTAGGCTTCATTACTGTAAAAGCAAAACACAATGTTCTCTGAATATGAAGATAATCTGGAGTAATGCTGACATGCTTCTCTAACATAATGACCTACATATTTTTTTTCAGATTAGGTGTCACAAACTATCTGTGGTGATCTCGGTTGAGACCATAATACTTCATTATTTGACAATGCACAGCAGACATTGCTTATCCTCTGACATACATTCAATTTACTCACTTTATAAAACAGTTGCCACCTCACATTGCTCAACTTGATCTAATTTTCTGGATTTGATGTGATTTCAGCTTTTCAACTAAGAGTTTGTCTAGGAATGCAATTTATAATCGTTTGCATTCAATGACTATAATCTGCTAAAGATGTTCTTGATTAACCAGATAATCGCTTAGTCTACGAAACATCAGAAACAATGAAAACTATACATCCCAATGTCTCAGACTCCAAGTTAACGGTCTTGTTTTGCCCGACCAACAGTTCCATACTCAAAGATGTTCCATTTACTGTATTGTAAGGTCAAGAAAAGCAGCAAAGTCAATTGGATCATTCTTCCCTTTCCATTTGTTGCTAATAACTCCTGCCATCTGAAATCCATTTTACTTGTGTCTCCCCCTCTAGCAACCTCACAGCATCGTCCAGCGTCGCCTGATGGAGGGAAACTTCACGCGGCTGCGAGGGGAGGCCTGTGACCCCAACGCCAGGGTTCGCTCCCCGTTGGCTGACATGAAAGACGGACCGGCTGACACCGAAGAAAGGAGCGAGAGCACTGCCGATGACTCTACAGAGGAAAGGGAGTCTCTGGAGGAGAGCGAGAGGAGCCTACGTTCGGATGAAGAGGACGACAGCAGCGAAGCAGGAGCGCGACAGACGGCTGAGAAGGCCGAGGGCACAGAGAGCTCGACCGTCCTCACAGCTCTGGTTGTTCCATGCAAGGTACTTTGCCTGTCTCTCCTTGCACACATTCAATGCTTTGACACTGTCTCATGCTGTATACAAACTGAAAACAAGAGAATATACAAAGACAGCACCATTCTGCTCCCATGACTCATCAGTCAAAGCCCCCACTCTTCATTTATTCTGTCTTTACAACACATCCAGAGCTTGGCAGGACCCAGCAGCTGTCTGGTTGGAGCCAAACAATAGATAACTGAGTCATGGTGACTGAAAGTCCAACCTGGTTAACACATCCATACCTGGGTCCCACGTGGACAAAATGTAGGTTACAGGAAGTGTAAGTAACAGGGAGTGTAAGTAACAAGTGTACGAGGGCTTGACATGCACAAACTTGTAGGGTCTTAGGACAAAATGAAGGAAAACAATACAACTAACATCAGCCTTCATTTGTGCAGTAGCTTATTTAAACCCATGCAGCAACCAACAGGTAACTCACTTTGGGTCTAGTTTTGCCTTCTTCACCCCCCAACCCCACTGAGAATGCCCCTAGACTCTAGTACTGATGCACTGGCAATCTCATAAAAAGCTATTTGAGACTAAAATGTAATATTTTTTAAAAACGAAGGAATCTGGGTGTCCTGAGCTTTCGGTGCTGGCTGTAGATTTGTTCCCAGTGTACATTAGCAACTCTGGGCAACCGTACAGACAACAGCACAGCAATATGCACACATCAGTGGTTGGGGACATTGCACACCAGTGAGCAAAGGAATCGATGCATGACCAAGTTGACACATCCCTCATCATTTCCTGCCAACTCTCTACCAGCTGCTAACAATAAAGGCAAGAAATACATTTTGATTTACAATAAGAGTTAAGATGAGGGACATTCCAGCATTTTAGTTTCAAAAAGGTAGGACACTTGTGAGAAACACATAAAAAAACGAAGGTCAAAATTTAAGCTGCAGTGGCAGAGATGTTCCTAGTTTGGGGTCAAGCCCTGGATCCTACATTTCCCATAATGCAGATCAATAGCATTTAAGTGATAAATGTCCACTTCTTCCAAACTCCAGTGCCAAAATTTGTAACACAGGCTTATAATAGAGACTGTAAAGCCCAATCTGACATTACTGGTTATCATCAAAACACATTATACAAGCACCATTGTAACATCAAATTTAAATATAAGATGGGCGGGGTGCCTCTTTAATAAATTACCCTAAACCCCCTAAAAAACTGTGACTGCATAGTCATCAATCGACCTGAAGAGAAGCATTTACAGTAAGTTAACCCTCAACACAGCGAGTAAATCACATGTGCAGGTCTTTGACTGCTGTAAGAAAGACAAAGACAAAAACTGCCCCATTATGCAATGATAGTACTCATGTTTTTGACTAACTGTCTTTGTCTGTCTGAAGCATTAATGGATTTCTGGTTTCACATGGAGATGTCCCCTGTGGTCCCCGACCTAACACAAACACCCACTCAACACAATGACTAATGTATGCAGAAAGGTGCTTCAGTCCATCCTCAACAGATTTCTTTCGCGTTAAGCTACCAGAGACGGCCGATAATTAACGGTTTGAAAAGTGATGTTGTACAGACGTCCATTATAGAATAACTGACATTACATACAGTAATAGGTGCAGGTTCCCTCACACATATGAGTTTTAAGCCTTCAAAATAACAGATTAAATTCAGTTCTACTTTCTCGACATGCTCTGATACAATATATAGATTTTAAAACTGCTGTTTAATGCAAGATGGACAGATAATTCAAACTGGGCGCGTGCCAACCGCCATCTACTGTTATACACTGACTATGGATAAGTACCTCATACAACTCCCCTTCAAAAAATCAAAACTAAAGAGGTATTATTTAATATTGTGTACAGTCTCGTTTTGCCGGACCTTCCTCCACAGCACTGCAGAGGAGGTTTTAGCTAGTCCACACAGCATTCCGGGAGTGTAGACAAACATGCTTTTGTTAAATGGCATTTCTTTAAGCCAATCACAATTGTCGTGGCCGGCACTAACCCTGGACAGCAACGACGCGTTTGCAAAAAAATAGCCTCAGGAAAGAACTTGTTTTGGTATATACATTCAGAAGTTGTTTTAGTCGTGCAACAGAATCTCAGATTGGACAGAGAGTTGAGCTAGCTGTCGGGATTCACCCTGCAGAGATCTGAGGGGCAGTTAACCCCTGTCCACGTAAATCTTCCGTGGTTTAAAATTCCAACACAAAGAAAGCTGAAGCTGACAAACATCCGGCCAAAAAGAAAGACATCCGGAGGAATTTCGAGTGGCACCTGAGACATCCCGGAATTGAAACGTCGTGGATATAAACTATATTATGTATGACACCAAGGACATATCCATTTTTTGTCCTTTGAACCAATACAGTGATCAAACAACTGCCATCCCCTGTGGTGTTAAAAGTATGTAGCACCGCTCCTGTGAGAACACTTAAAACTAGTAGTCCATTTCAGACTTTTCTGGTAGATTCAGCATTTTTCTCCTATTACTCATTGTGCTTGGTTTTATCATCAATTTATTAAATGCAAAGTGTTCTTTGGTTACACATTCAGGAGCTATTTTAAAACTCGAGGATTTCTGCACCGCCGGAACTGAGACAAAGGAGTAGGTTTGTGGGTCTGCTGATAAGCTGGTGTGCCTGTGAGGACAAAGGAGGCTCAGCTCAGTCTGTACAGGGTGCAAGAAATCCACAAACGGCTCATGGAAACCAAATGTGTTTATTTCCAAAGGGGGAAACATCCTTGGGTCAAGTGGATAAGGGATTGATTTATGACAGAGAGGAAGATCTGCAGACATGTTTTCCAGAACCAGGATGGGTGCCACGCAGATGTTGTAAAATCTCTGCGTATAAGTAAACGGTTTCTGACTTATGTAAAACGGGGCCTCATTATAACATTTAAAACGTGCTTAATTTGTGTTACATTCAGTTTTCAAAAGAGGAACATACTGACTCTAAAATACAAATGTATTTAAACGAACAACGTTTTTGCTTTTTCACCTGTCAGGTTAAATTGTTTACAAATGATCACCATATCATGTGTTTATATGTACTGTATATATGTGTGTATATATATA